>NC_134356.1:375301808-375446808 GCF_048569485.1 Anomaloglossus baeobatrachus
GCACAATGCGTTTCAGCATAGGAGAGAAGGGGTGATAGGTATTAACAAACGGGATCTGCTCCCCAGCTTGGCGTTGATTGATAGATTTACGTTCAGAGTAGGCGGCTATCGTAGGTGGATATCCTCTTTCTAGGAATTTGTTACACATCTCCTGACGTCTTAAAATCCTCGTGTCCTCATCAGATACCAAACGGTTGACCCTTAGATGCTGGGACATGGGTAATGCGTTTTTGACGTGTTTCGGGTGATTGCTACTATATAATAATAGGCTGTTCCTATCTGTTGGTTTTGTGTAGATGTCGGTCTTAAGTGTTCCATCAGGTTGTTTAATGACTAGACAGTCTAAGAAGTTAATTTGTTGAATATCAAACTGAATAGTGAAGGTTAGCCCTTCCATACAGGTGTTGATATTAGAAAAAAATTCAGTCAAAGAGTCCTGACTGCCATCCCAAATAAGAAATACATCATCGATGTAACGACGCCACATCAGAGCATGTTTCATAATCAATAGATGTGAGTGAACAAACTTTTCCTCAAAATGCGTCATGAAAATATTAGCGTAGGGGGGTGCCATGTTAGACCCCATGGCAGTCCCCCTACGCTGATAGTAAAACTGGTCCTGGAAGAGAAAGTAGTTCTTCTCCAGAATGACCTGTAATAATTCCATACAAAATTCTTTATTCCCCACCGGTAAGGTGGTATAGTGATCAAGAAACCACCTGACAGCCTGTACACCACCCTCATGGTTGATGCTGGTGTACAGGCTGTTCACGTCAAGACTCACAAGAAGAGCAGTAGGGGGAACATGATGTAATTCTGAAATAATTTCAAGAAAATGTGATGTACCTCTGATGTAGGATGGTGTCATCGAGACAAATGGAGACAAGATTTTTTCCACAGTTTTCGCAAGTGGTGATAACACTGAATCTGTCGAAGCGACAATGGGCCTACCTGGAGGGTGTGCAAGATTTTTGTGCACCTTAGGAAGGGTATAAAAAACCGGTATAACCGGATGTGGATTATTCAAAAATTCTAGAAGTTTTTGGTCAATGATCCCTAGATCCAGATATCTCTTAGAAATCTGTCTAATCAACAAAGCAATGTGTGAAGTGGGATCTGAATCAATGGGTTCATATGTATCCCTGACAGCCAATTGTCCAAGTATTTCCGAGACATAATAGTTCTTGTCTAAAATAACAATAGCCCCGCCTTTATCAGCCGGTTTGATGACTATAGATGTATTGTTTTTGAGACTCGTGATGGCTCTACTCTCGTCAACCGTAAGGTTATTCCTAATGTGAAAATCGCCTGTATGAATCCTTTTGTTTAACTCATTGATATCAGCGGACACCAGGTCTACATAAGTCTCTACCGGATGATAACAACGAGGTGGTTTGAAATTACTTGGGACCGTAAGGTTCAGTCCCCTTACAGAAAAACAAATTTTCTCCTCACCGGTTATAGGATTGTCATTTATGGGTCTCCCAGACTCGTTCTGTAAAAAATGAGTCTTAAGGCGGATGGCACGAAAGAATCGTTGTAGCTCTTGTTCGATAATAAAAGGATCATAAGAGGGCGTAGGGCAAAAAGAAAGACCCCTTTGTAGAACTACATATTCGGAAGGGGATAATGAGTATGCCGAGATGTTAATAACCAAGTTGGTGTTACCTGAGATCTGGTCCAAATTCTGTCTCCTCGAGGACGCCAATTGGGATCTCCGCCCCCTCCTTGTTGCCTTCTTCTTGGTTGGGGTCGTCGTGGCCCTAAAAAAGGAGGTGGGGCTTGTCGTTGAGGTCGTGATTCGACATCCGAATTGTCTGAAGATGAATAACCCCCAAATCCTGTTGGTCGTCTGCCATTGAAATAATCGCCAGCACGCGATCTGTAAACAACACCTTTCGAATAATCTTCCTGATCTCTTAGGAATTTATTCCTTTTTCTGTTCTCTAGGTCCCTCCGAAATTTTCCCTTTTCTTGTGGGTTCATACAGAGTCATTGTATACGGAATTTTGTACCCTCCTCCTTTTGGAGAATTTAGGAATTCATGTCACAATCACATTTTTCAACCTTTTCGTATAATGAAGAGGAATCCAATACTATTGTATCTAAGGTCACGTCATCAGGTAGCTTCCTGAGCATTCCATCGGAGGATCTCCGCAAGAGGGATTTAGAGAAAGAATTACGACGACACACGGCACTTGAACTCCATTCCATTACTTTAGCGGAGTACCATCGCTCTAAGCGCATACCTAGAGGACTGAGAGTCCAATTAAAACCAACCCTTTTTTCTGATAATGTGGAATATTGCGATCGCTTTGAGGCGATAATTAACAAGTGTTCGATGGACATTATTACCCTAACTATTGATTTTTTACAGAAGGAATTAAGCCAAGCTGCGGATAGCATCAGAGCGGCGGAGGACCAGTTGAAACAGACATTATCACCAGCAGATCTCTCTCTTCTCAAGAAAAAGACGGATGACACTTTATCTGAATTTCGGAGGGACCTAGAGAACAGAAAAAGGAATAAATTCCTAAGAGATCAGGAAGATTATTCGAAAGGTGTTGTTTACAGATGGCGTGCTGGCGATTATTTCAATGGCAGACGACCAACAGGATTTGGGGGTTATTCATCTTCAGACAATTCGGATGTCGAATCACGACCTCAACGACAAGCCCCACCTCCTTTTTTAGGGCCACGACGACCCCAACCAAGAAGAAGGCAACAAGGAGGGGGCGGAGATCCCAATTGGCGTCCTCGAGGAGACAGAATTTGGACCAGATCTCAGGTAACACCAACTTGGTTATTAACATCTCGGCATACTCATTATCCCCTTCCGAATATGTAGTTCTACAAAGGGGTCTTTCTTTTTGCCCTACGCCCTCTTATGATCCTTTTATTATCGAACAAGAGCTACAACGATTCTTTCGTGCCATCCGCCTTAAGACTCATTTTTACAGAACGAGTCTGGGAGACCCATAAATGACAATCCTATAACCGGTGAGGAGAAAATTTGTTTTTCTGTAAGGGGACTGAACCTTACGGTCCCAAGTAATTTCAAACCACCTCGTTGTTATCATCCGGTAGAGACTTATGTAGACCTGGTGTCCGCTGATATCAATGAGTTAAACAAAAGGATTCATACAGGCGATTTTCACATTAGGAATAACCTTACGGTTGACGAGAGTAGAGCCATCACGAGTCTCAAAAACAATACATCTATAGTCATCAAACCGGCTGATAAAGGCGGGGCTATTGTTATTTTAGACAAGAACTATTATGTCTCGGAAATACTTGGACAATTGGCTGTCAGGGATACATATGAACCCATTGATTCAGATCCCACTTCACACATTGCTTTGTTGATTAGACAGATTTCTAAGAGATATCTGGATCTAGGGATCATTGACCAAAAACTTCTAGAATTTTTGAATAATCCACATCCGGTTATACCGGTTTTTTATACCCTTCCTAAGGTGCACAAAAATCTTGCACACCCTCCAGGTAGGCCCATTGTCGCTTCGACAGATTCAGTGTTATCACCACTTGCGAAAACTGTGGAAAAAATCTTGTCTCCATTTGTCTCGATGACACCATCCTACATCAGAGGTACATCACATTTTCTTGAAATTATTTCAGAATTACATCATGTTCCCCCTACTGCTCTTCTTGTGAGTCTTGACGTGAACAGCCTGTACACCAGCATCAACCATGAGGGTGGTGTACAGGCTGTCAGGTGGTTTCTTGATCACTATACCACCTTACCGGTGGGGAATAAAGAATTTTGTATGGAATTATTACAGGTCATTCTGGAGAAGAACTACTTTCTCTTCCAGGACCAGTTTTACTATCAGCGTAGGGGGACTGCCATGGGGTCTAACATGGCACCCCCCTACGCTAATATTTTCATGACGCATTTTGAGGAAAAGTTTGTTCACTCACATCTATTGATTATGAAACATGCTCTGATGTGGCGTCGTTACATCGATGATGTATTTCTTATTTGGGATGGCAGTCAGGACTCTTTGACTGAATTTTTTTCTAATATCAACACCTGTATGGAAGGGCTAACCTTCACTATTCAGTTTGATATTCAACAAATTAACTTCTTAGACTGTCTAGTCATTAAACAACCTGATGGAACACTTAAGACCGACATCTACACAAAACCAACAGATAGGAACAGCCTATTATTATATAGTAGCAATCACCCGAAACACGTCAAAAACGCATTACCCATGTCCCAGCATCTAAGGGTCAACCGTTTGGTATCTGATGAGGACACGAGGATTTTAAGACGTCAGGAGATGTGTAACAAATTCCTAGAAAGAGGATATCCACCTACGATAGCCGCCTACTCTGAACGTAAATCTATCAATCAACGCCAAGCTGGGGAGCAGATCCCGTTTGTTAATACCTATCACCCCTTCTCTCCTATGCTGAAACGCATTGTGCTACAACATTGGCCTTTATTATCGACTGCCTATCCACAGATTAAAGAATTTAAAAATCCACCTTTATTTTGCTATAAACGGTCCAACAATTTAAAGAATCACTTAGTCCGTGCTGATATTGGCTCTGGCCTACGTAAAACTCGACAAACATTCTTAAATACTCAACAACAAGGCACATTTCCATGCCTGGGATGTGCGCAATGTTCAAATGTTACAAGGAGCGCCACCTTTACTCATCCCAGAACAGGAAAAGTATTTCCGATTAGAGGGTTGTTCACATGTAATAGTACTTATGTGATCTATCTCATAAAATGCCCTTGCGGTCTCGGGTATGTTGGCGAGACAGTCCAACATATCCGAGACCGCATAAATAAACATAAGTCGGATACCCGTTGTGGACGAGTTCTTTTGCCAGTTCCCCAACATTTTATATCTATGGGCCACTCAGTATCACAATTGCGTTTCCAGGTAATTGATCATGTGGACATAATTCGTAGAGGGGGGGATAGAATTAAACGTTTACGAGAGTTGGAAGCTAGGTGGATCTTTACACTAGATACGATGGAACCCCATGGGTTGAATCGTAGGTATGAGTCAGGAATGTACTAGGAGTGATTTTGCAGTATTTATTCAATTGTGGGATGACCTGTCTAAAAAATTCCTTAATATATAAGAAAAAATTTTTTCTGTGAAGTTTATGGTGACACTCCTCGTCAACCGTTGGGTATTCATAACTTTTATTGTAAACCATTGTTTTTGCCTCTGTGACATGTTATATCAATTTCTTTCTATACTTCTTATGGAATGCTTCAGGCTATCTGGATAACTGTATGTTAGTGGTTTCGATTAACCATTTTTGACTGTGTATATTAGTTATGTCACTTGTGGGATAAGTGATACATTTTGAATAGATTTCGATTATATAGTTTTATTTATTAATATATCACTGATTACTCTATTTTCATTTTTTTCAGAATTACTGAATACATAGACCACTTAAGCACTATCACTTGCTCAGGAACTACTAGAATCACTGGAATATCACTGGAATAGCAATCCCATGTTCACACTTTTCTAATTATTAGCCGCACCGATATAGGAATTATGCCTTTTTCATATAACTATGTCTCTATGATGACTGGAGAAGGTATTACGGCTCCCTGCTAGTACGTACATCCATTATCACATGACATTTGGAGCGGGGATTTCCCTATAGGTTTCGTAACATGTCTATCATTCCAAATACGTCACTTCCTTTGTTCCTGTGACGCCCACAGGAAGTGACATTTCACTGGATTTATCCATAGGTTACGTAACGTGTCTATCATTCCAAACACGTCACTTCCTCTATTCCTGTGACGCTCACAGGAAGTGACGTCACGTGGGATATCCCGGAGCATATCATTGGATGACGAGAGCGTCACTCCAATGATGTAATTTCTCCTTCAATTAGGGCGGTACCCGGGTGATTGGCTAGTAGTTATAAACCCCTCTCACAGCCATATGTTCACAGTGAAGTCCACGGAGCGGTTCCCCACACACATATGTCCACTTTGGTAAGTACCTTTGGAGATGCAGCTGGTCAACCAGATTCCCTTAGATCTTAAATCGTATTTTCCTTTCTTTTATGCAGTAACATAATCGTGAGGGCTTTCCTCTTTTGTTCAGTATTGTCCAATTCAACCTCATTTAAGGTAGGAAAAGACCTTGTAGTGTCTTATTCTGATAGATATCAGTGACTACTCGTATAATAGTGTTTTTCTTATAATTATCCTCTTACAGATATCCAATTATAGATAATTATAGGACGATATTCTGAATATATGCTATTGAATGGTCCTATAGTCAGCTGATTTTTACATCTGTTTTCATACCGTAATGGTAGGTGATATTTTGTTTAGACAATAGTCCTTCAACAATTCCATATTATAAATTTTCCTCTTTTTAATAGATGAACTGATCGGCCTAAACACGTGGTAAGGTCATTTCCCCGTGAAACTATTAAGACGTTAGATAGAAATATTAAAAAAAACCCTTATTCAAAGAACGCTTTTTCATTATAACAGGTAAATTACCCGTAGTGAGGATATGATGTTTTATACATGATTTGTGGATTTTTTATGAGGAACACAAGTCCTTTATGCTAAAAAGTATAGACAAGGTCTTTTTTTCTACAATATCAGGTCTGTTCTGAAGCGGTGGATCCATAAAGGAGGATCTTACAAAGGAAGATCATAATTTTACCCTGCATCTCCATAGGTACATAAGGTTATCTTTGAGATTGGCTTATGCCCCTGTACTTATCTTTTTCGGTTTGTTGTCTATATACACAAAATTTCCACGTTCGTTCACAGCACTATTCTTCTCCATGGCTATAAGGGTAGTTTATTTTTTTTTTTTTTTTTTTTTTTTATTTTTATTTTTTTCTTATTAATCTTACTTTCTATTTTGTATCATTACTATCATATGACAAATTCTCTGTTTATGATAATTATATATTTTTTTCTTGTTTGTACCTTGGTTATAGATAAGTCCTTTCTGAGGAAGACCGAATTAGGTCGAAAACGTTTATTTATTTATGGACTTTTTCTCTGAATAAAAAAACTCTATTTGAACATCACTACTGCTTAAAGTCTCTTATTGGGGTTACTAAGAGTGCCGGAGTTCTTTCCTACACGCCTGCTATTTTTAGGCTGGGGAGAGTCCAATAACCATGGACCTCCCTAGTCTGAGAATATCAGACCCCAGCTGTCTGCTTTACCTTGGCTGGTGATCCAATTTTGGGGGGACCCCTACGTGTTTTTGTTTTTTTTTTAATTATTTATTTAATTTAAAATAACAGCGTGGGGTGCCCTCAGTTTTGGATTACCAGCCAAGGTGAGGCTGCCAGCTGTGGTCTGCAGGCTGCAGCCGTCTGCTTTACCCTAGCTGGCTACAAAAATAGGGGGAACCCGACGTCATTTTTTTTTTTCATTTTTTTGGCTAAATACAAAGCTAAGCACCCCTTAGCGCCACATGAAAGGCACCAAAGGGTGCAAAATTACAAAATGCAGGAGAGTGGGACATTATGTGTCTTTCTGCCATTATAATGACAGAAAAGACTGATATGAAGTGTACAAGCAAAAGAAAATCACCAGAGCGCTCTACGCTGTGAAAAGCAGTAGAAAATGGCACTGGAGTGTACATGTGACCGCCTCATGTAGGATGAAGCTATGGATCCTGGGTAAATTTATGTATTTTCCCTCCTTCAGTTTTTTTGCAGTACACAAAAAAAACGGAATTAAGAATCTCCAATAAAGGGTTAAAAAAAAACACCACACAGAGAAAAAATACTTTAATAGAAATAAATACACAGACACATTAGAGACTCCATCTTTATTACCCCCTGTCAGCCCTGCACGATCCATGGTCTTATGTCTTTCTCGTTCAACAAATGCAGCTCTGCTCCATCACTGCTGCATGGGGGAAGACGCTGCTTCCTGTGCAGCCTTCACTCCGTGAAGGCTGCACGGGAAGCAGCGTGCAGCCTTCACTCCGTGAGAGATCAGTGCTGCTAGCGGTAACAGCGGTAACGCTGACAGACGCGTTACCATAGCAACAGGGCTCCGATCATGTGATTCCCGGAGCTGCGGTTAGCGGTGACGTCACCGCTAACTGCTTTGCTATGGCAACGGTGATCTCCGTTAATGACAAGCTGTGTCAGCCGGTCCCTAACGGAACGGGGAGTCGACCGTGTGCTAGAGCATGTCGCCGGTACACGGCGATACACAAATGTGCACCGTGTACCGGAGAGTGCAATGACAGGTCCCACATGACGCGTCATAGTCATGTGACCAGTCTGTAGCCAATGAGATAATAGCCACGTGACTGGTCACATGGCTATTTTGACGTCACGATAGGTCCTGCATCACTGCTGGCAGTGCTGGTTACCGGGAGGGTTCAGCGATCATCGGATGGAATAGCGGCAGGAGACAGAGTGCAGGAGGGATCGCGGGGACCGGTAAGTGTTATGGCAATGTTTATTAACTGTATGTGTAAATTTATAATGCGTTTTTATGTGTTTGTGATTGCTTCCCATTATATCCTATTGGTTCGAGTTCGGTTCGTCGAACGTTCGCCGAACTGAACTCGAACGAGAGCTCCGTTCGACGAACCGAACTCGAGCCGAACCACGGCTGGTTCGCTCATCTCTAGTTAGAATACCTTGTACAGTATTGCTGTTTGTTTCCTTTTTCATTTTGCCTGATTTTATTTATTTATTTTTTTACAATGTATGCAATAAATGTAATTGACTCCGGCCTACCATGTTATTGTATTATGCTTTTATACCTAGATGTCTGTGCTCAGAAAGCCATTCTTTTCCCGCAGCAAATTCTGTTTTAAATTCAGCTGAAAAGGCGTTTCAATGAAAATAAACTCGTCCATTAGCTCAGCAGACTATTGATTCAGAGGCCTATTGTGACCTGTGCTACAGTAAATGAAAGCACATGAAATAATTTATGGTGCAATCAAGTAACTAGTATGTATGACCTTTTTGCAGGCACCCGGGTAGCTTTTATTTGCATTCCCTCGCTGGTATCTGTTTCCATGGTAACTTATTTTTAGCCTGCACATATGCTTTAAATTTATTGAGGTTACAATTAAAAAAAAAAAAAAAAAAAAAAAGCTGCCTTGATATTATCACCCCCTGTGTCGGGATTAAAATATTAAGGCTTTTTTTTCACATGCAGAATAGTTTATGCACTCACGATCACAACGGAAACAGATTGCTTCTGGAAAAACTGTATCCATCCATTTATAAATATATATATTTAATTTGTTCTGTGTTTATATTTCACAGAAAGCGGAAGTTTCAGTAGATTTCCAAATATAGATCATTATTAATAAAGGTTTGAAACTATCTCCATGGAAAGACTGGTGTATCACAAGTGCAAAAGGGTTGTTGCCTTGGATGATTTAAAGGGAACCTGTCAGGTGCAATATGTACCTAGAACCACGAGCAGTTCTGGGTGCATATTGCTATTCCCTGCCTAAAGGCCCCGTCACACTAAGCAACATCGCTAGCAACATCGCTGCTAACGAACAACTTTTGTGACGTTGCTAGCGATGTTGCTGTGTGTGACATCCAGCAACAACCTGGCCCCTGCTGTGAGGTCGTTGGTTGTTGCTGAATGTCCTGGGCCATTTTTTAGTTGTTGCTGTCCTGCTGTGAAGCACAGATCGCTGTGTGTGACAGCGAGACAGCAACAACTAAATGTGCAGGCAGCAGGAGCCGGCTTCTGCAGAGGCTGGTAACCAATGTAAACATCGGGTAACCAAGAAGCCCTGTCCTTGGTTACCCGATATTTACCTTTGATACCAGCCTCCCCCGCTCTCACTGTCAGTGCCGGCTCCTGCTCTGTGCACATGTAGCTAGCTGCAGGACACATCGGGTTAATTAACCTGATGTGTGCTGTAAGTAGGAGAGCAGGGAGCCAGCGCTAAGCAGTGTGCGCTGCTCCCTGCTCTGTGCACATGTAGCTGCAGAACACATCAGGTAATTAACCCCATGTGTGCTGTAGCTAGGAGAGCAAGGAGCCAGCGCTCAGTGTGCGCTGCTCCCTGCTCTCTGCACGTGTAGCTGGTCACTGGTTGCTGGTGAGCTCACCAGCAACTCGTGTAGCCACGCTCCAGCGATCCCTGCCAGGTCAGGTTGCTGGTGGGATCGCTGGAGCGTCGCAGTGTGACAGCTCACCAGCAACCTCCTAGCAACTTACCAGCGATCCCTATCGTTGTTGGGATCGCTGGTAAGTTGCTTAGTGTGACGGTACCTTTAACTGTCCCTGTATACACTAGCATAGATAAAGAGATCTTTAGAAAAAGTATTTCTAAAGATCTTGTATCATATGCTAATGAGCGAGGTCTCTAGTCTCCTGGGCGTTAGCCGTCCCTCATTAGCATGTTAGTACGCCCCTGTGGGTGCACTATCATGCTCATGAACACGCAACGTCACAGGATGATCTCATTCACCTATTATAGCGCCCTTTTATTCCATGGTGCTTTTCAAGTGAAAGGGGGTATACGTACATCAATCATTAACCATACAAAACAGACTGGTATAGGAGGAGAGAGGACCCTGCCCGCGAGGGCTCACAGTCTACAGGGAATGGGTGAGGATATAATAGGTGAGGACAGAGCTGGTTGTGCAGTGGTGTACTGGACTGATGGTTATTGTAGGTTTTAGGCTTGTTGGAAGAGATGGGTTTTCAGATTCCTCTTGAAGCTTTCCATGGTAGGGGACAGTCTGATATGCTGAGGTAAAGCGTTCCAGAGTATGGGGGAGGCACGGGAGAAATCTTGTACGTGATTGTGGGAAGAGGAGATAAGAGAGGAGTAGAGAAGGAGATCTTGTGAGAATCTGAGGTTGCGTGCAGGTATGTACCGGGAGCCTAGGTCACAGATGTAAGGAGGAGGCAGGTTGTGGATGGCTTTGTATGTCATGTTTAATGTTTTGAACTGGACTCTTTGGGCAATGGGAAGCCAGTGACGGGATTGGCAGAGTGGCGAGGCTGGGGAATAGCGAGGGGAGAGGTGGATTAAGCAGGCCGCAGAATTTAGGATAGATTGGAGGGGTGGAAGAGTGTTGGAAGGGAGGCCACAGAGCAGGAGGTTGCAGTAATCGAGGTGGGAGATGATGAGGGCATGCCCATAGGGGCGTACGAACATGCTAATGAGGTGTGACTGGCCGGGGAACTAACGCCCAGGGGCTAGTGCCCTCGCTCATTAGCATACGATAGAAGATCTTTAGAATTACTTTTTCTAAAGATCTTTTATCTATGCTAGTGTATACAGGGATGGTTAAGCAGGGATCAGCAATATGCACCCAGAACTGCTCGTGGTTCTGGGTGTATATTACACCTAACAGGTTCCCTTTTAAAGAGAACCTGAGAACTGATATATGCGGCCTTGCTGATCCACAAGCTGCACATATCAGGCACTTGTAATATGATCTGAGCCAGGTATGTTTGAAAAATACAAAACAAGAGAATATACGACCAAAATCCAGGGTATAAAGTGAAAAAAACTTTATTGGTAACAGGTGCAGGGCGGCACAAACAAGTGTGGACATAGGCAATGGACTATGTATTAACTGACTACACATTTTGGTATACTGGTTAACATAGAACCGCTATTATTACTAGCTATTAGCATCAATGGTTTGTCAATAGTCCATCATAGATCATTGCCTATGTCCACACTTGTTTGTGCCGCCCTGCACCTGTTACCAATAAAGTTTTTTTTCGTTTTTTTCACTTTATACCCTGGATTTTTGTCGTATATTCTCTTGTTTTGCATCCTAATTAAACGACTTGTCCTAGTCCCCATCCAGGTATTATGACCATCATGGTTTTCTTACTATGTTATACTTATTCCTGGTAAATCATGGAGTGGCTGTGGCTCTTTTTGTATGTTTGAAAAATACTCTAAAAGCCGCCGCGGACCCTGAAGCTTCTCCTCACCTACTGCTCTGGCCACCAGGGACTCGCTTGTCTAACTGGTCTTCAGCACAACTTGATCCACAGCAATTTTTAAAGCATGTTCTTCTCTGAAACAGTTTGAGTCTAACATACTTTACTGAGATCATACAGCGAGTGCCTGACACATTCTGCCCAATCCATGGTCAGCACATAATAGCTGTCATATTCACTTTAAAGAAATTGGTCATATTGCACGTTTTCTTTCAGTGCATTGTAAGCATTTTTTTTTTATTTTTTTTCAATTCGTTTTAATTGAATTAATTTTTTTCCCAATTTTCCTTTTACAGCTTACTTAATTTAAAATACACTGCAAGCAGCTTAATTCTATTCAATCTACTACTAGGACCCCCTTCTGATTCTACTTGTTTTCCCCAGTTAAAAAAAGATCCTGTATTCTCCTCCCGTTCTGGCGCCATTCCAGTGTTGTTGGTAACTGTGGTTTGAGGCTTACGTTACATTGTGACACCAAGAGAGCCCTGTTTCCAATGACTGTCGGCTTCTCTCTCTCCGCCTTCGGATCAAATGAGTTAATCTTCTGGAAGTGACGCTGTGGCTGCCACTCAATTTCTGTTGATTGCTCATTTGGTGTAACTTTATGCCTTCCTTTCTCGCCTTTTCATTGGGGGACACAGACAGTGAGTATTATGTCTCCAGGGGAGGCGTGACACTAGATTTGAAAAAAATGTTAGCTCCTCCCCACACAGCATATACCCCAGCTAGGCAGGAAAGAAGCTCAGATTTTTTCTAGTGTCAGCAGGGAGGCTGACATGTCTGGCCTGAGCCCCAGGCCAGCTTATTTTTATTTTTATTTTTTTTATTAGTTTGTTTCTATTTTTGATAATGGGTCAATACCAGGGTGCCTTGCCACCCTCGTTTTCCCCGCTTACGGGCAGAGGAAACCTGGCGTGCACAAGCCGTCAGTCTTCCCTCTAGCCTAAGTGGTCGGGTCTGCGTACCCCTCCAGGCTCCCTGGAAGCACCTTACACTAAGGTAGCTCCAGAGGGCTAAGCAGAGGCAAGGACCTGCTTCAGCCTTGAGCCGAAGATGCGTCCCAGAGATCCCCGCATTCCCGGACCGACACGTCTTCAGACGGAGCCAGTAGCAGGTAGGTAGACAACGAGTCCTCTGTCCCCTGCATCCAAACCGCCGCCTAAAAAGGCGCTGGTGGGGCGATGCAGGCCGTGATCCCGGGGAGCCTCATTAATTTTGCCCCCGGCGTCAGCCTGCATTCTAGCAACGCTCCCTCTCACTGCTCTGGAAGCCGCTCCCTCAGTCGCAGCAGCTTCGTTCCGATTGGCTGTCACGCTTAAGGCTGCTTTACACGCTGCGATATCGGTCCCGATATCGCTAGCGTGGGTACCCGCCCCCATCTGTTGTGCGACACGGGCAAATCGCTGCCCGTGCCGCACAACATCGCGCAGACCCGTCACACATACTTACCTGCCCGGCGACGTCGCTGTGACCGGCGAACCGCCTCCTTTCTAAGGGGGCGGTCCGTGCGGCGTCACAGCAACGTCACTGAGCGGCCGCCCAATAGAAGCGGAGGGGCAGAGATGAGTGGCCGGAACATCCCGCCCACCTCCTTGCTTCCTCATAGCGGCCGGGAGGCAGGTAAGGAGAGCTTCCTCGTTCCTGCGGCGTCACACATAGCGATGTGTGCTGCCGCAGGAGCGACGAACTACATCGTTACTGCTGCAGTAACGATAATCGAGAATGGACCCCCATGTCACCGATGAACGATTTTGCACGTTTTTGCAACGATGCAAAATCGCTCATCGGTGTCACACGCAGCAACATCGCTAATGCGGCCGGATGTGCGTCACAAATTCCGTGACCCCAACGACTCCGCATTAGCGATGTCGCAGCGTGTAAAGCCCCCTTTAGTCTCAGCCCTGGGACCAATCAGTCTCCTGGGGCCGTGTCTCCCCTCCATGCTGCCAGGAACGCTGGACGCCATTTTCCACGTGGGGAGCAGACACTGGTGAGATCGGCTCCTTGGCTCTGCACTTCTACAGCGCTATATATCGCTCTGCTCAGCGGTATATCGCTGTCTCTCTAGCGGTGTGTGCCTGCTGGCTAGCGGTGTATATCAGCTGTTAGCGGTATATACTGGCTCTGCCTGCAGGTATATGCCGACTGTTTGACAGTATATGCCATTTTGCTATCTGTATATACCGGCTCTGCATAGCAGTCACTTTATAATACTGCTAGTGGCTCCTCACTCATAGTATCAGCGGCATATCCCTATCACCTATAGGGCTGTAGGACTCTGTTACTGACATGCGTAACCGCAAGGGTGATAAAGCTTCCCAGGCGTCCTCTACGGACCTGTACTATGCTTGTACCACCTGTGGACGTTCGTTTTCTAATGGCCGAAGCTATCCACTATGCAGGGGCTGCGATGCCCCTACTACCGTGTCACAACAGACCCCGTTGCCGGACCAGGAGGCCGTGCAGGCTTTGGATTCTGCCCCGGCCACCATCCAGGCAGCACCCTCGTCTGATGACGTTATTCCTGCATGGGCTCTTCTAATGTCTAAAAGGATAGATGACCTTGCCGCTCAGATATCCCAGCCTTCCACAGGCTCCCACAGCCTCCCCCCGACTCAGCTCCCTCAGAGGAGCCCGCCTGCTTCGTCTGGTCCCTCTTCCCCAGAACGTAGAAAGGCTGTTTCCAAAAGGCGCCATTGCGACTTCTACACCTCATCCGACTCGGACGATGGTCTGTCTGACCCAGGCTCCGTGATTTTTAGTAGTCACGATTCCCAAGACTCTGACTCTGATTCAGATGTCCCTTCTGAGTCTAGGCATATAGAAGACACACTAATTTCGGCTGTCAATCACTCTTTGTCGATTTCTAATCAGCCTCCGGACCCGACTTCTCAGTCGGCAATCAAGCGGGCCAAGAAGCCTCCTAAGTCCTTTGCCCAGGATCCGGTTTTTCGTCAAATCATATCTAAACGGTGGGATCACCCTGATAGAAGGTTTAATGAAAAAAACCTTCACTTCATTCGCTTATCCATTTCCATCTGAAATGGTTAAGACCTGGTTAGTACCCCCCATTGTGGATCCGTCAGTATCCAGACTGGCTAAACACACGGTCATGTCTGTTTCAGGCAACGCGTCTCTCAAGGACTCGTCCGACCGCGCAGTTGATGCTGCGGTCAAATCTATTTTCTAGTCTTCGGGCTCCTCTCTTCGCCCCCTGTTTGCCTTGACATGGGTCGCGAGAGCTATGGGTGTGTGGAGTAGGAACCTGCGCAGGATGCTTCGCTCTTGTAATATTCCTCCGGAGGCTTTTGAGATCCTTAATTTGTTCTTTCTAGCCTCTAATTATTTTCTTCACGGCTCCCTAGATGCAGCTAGTTTGTCAGCCCTAACGGCAGCCAATGCTGTCTTTGCCCTCAGAGTCCTGTGGCTAAAGATATGGAACGCGGACAGTGCCTCCAAGAAATCCCTGTCCACACTCCCCTTCCATGGCCTTCGTCTGTTTGGAGAATCCTTGGACAAACTCATATCTGAGACGACGGGCGGTAACAGTACCATTCTACCACAAAAGCGGCCTGTATCCAGGAATTTAAAAAAAATTTCTTTGCGCAGGCAGTCCTTTCGGCCCGCTCCACAAAAACCATCAGCACAAGGATCGTCCCAACGCTCAGATCGAGGATCCGGTCCCTCAAGGGGCTCTTTCTGGCGTTCCCACTCCAAACAACCTAAACCTAAGGGACCTCGCCCTGTACAGGCCCCCTCAGCATGACGCCGGGTATCCCTCAGATCCGACTCCTGTTTTTCGGGATATCTGGCTAGACCACACTCACGATGCTTGGGTTTGAGAAATCGTCACCTCAGGTTACAAGATCGATTTCTTTTCCCTGCTGGCCAACAGGTTTCTGCGTTCTTGCCTTCCAAAGTCCAAAATGCAAAGTCAGGCCTTATTTCAGGCCATAGCCTCGTTACAGAAAGCAAACGTTATCATTCCAGTACCCCTGGAACAGCGCGGCAAAGGTTTCTATTCAAACCTTTTTGTCGGTCCCAAAAAAGATGGCTCTGTCCGCCCTATCTTGGGACCTCAAAAGGCTGAACAGATCCGTATGGATTCGGACCTTGACCAATGGAGTCATTGAGAGCAGTACTAGCCGCCATGGAACCGGGAGAACTCCTAGCTTCCATAGACATTCAAGATGCTTATTTACACATTCCCATATGTGTATCTCATCAACGGCTCCTTCGTTTTGCCGTAGGACACAGTCATTTCCAATTCAGGGCCCTCCCCTTTGGACTGGCCACTGCGCCTCGGGTCTTCACAAAGGTCATGGTGGCCGTCATGTCCATTTTGCACCCCAGAGGCGTCCTGGTCGTTCCCTATTTAGACGACCTACTTGTCAAGGGGAGCTCTCCTCAAGTTTGCTCAGAAAGCGTACAGATTTGCCTGGACACGCTGTCAAGGCTAGGGTGGCTAATCAACTTCAAAAAGTCATCCCTCATTCCTCATCAGCGCATCACCTTTTTAGGTATGCTGATAGACACGGCTCAGTCCCGGGTTTTTCTTCCAGAAGACAAGAGGTCTTCCCTGATCCGGGCCGCCCAATCCCTCCGCTCTCGCCGGTACACATCCCTTCGGAATGGGATGAGAGTGTTAGGCAAGATGGTGGCAGTCATGAAGGCCGTGTCTTTTGCCCAATTCCATCTGCGCCCTCTACAACTGGATCTTCTATCCTCCTGGGACAAGAATCCAGCTTCTCTAGACCGGTCAGTCCGCCTATCTCGAACTGCTCTCAACTCCCTCGTCTGGTGGACTCAAGCCTCATCCCTATCTCTATATCTATAAGGGAAGTCCTTCCGCCCGGTCCACTGGCAAGTAGTCACGGCAGATGCCAGCCTGATAGGCTGGGGAGCGGTGTTTCTCCGCCACACTGTTCACGGACGCTGGTCTCCTTCCGAGCGCTCCCTTCACATCAACGTTCTAGAGATCAGAGCCATATTTTTGGCCCTTCAGAACTTTCAGCCCTTGCTATTGGGCCTCCCTGTTCGGATCCAGTCAGACAATGCCACGGCTGTGGCTTACATCAACCGTCAGGGAGGAACTCGCAGCAGGGCAGCGATGAAATAAGTATCCAGGATTCTTCTTTGCGCAGAGATGGACATTCCCATTATTTCAGCTGTCCATATTCCGGGGGTAGAGAACTGGGCCGCAGACTTTCTCAGCAGGCAAGGTCTAGCGGCAGGGGAATGGTCCCTCCACGACGAAGTGTTCCATCAGATCACTCTTTGTTGGGGACTCCCAGATGTGGACCTCATGGCATCTCAGATGAACGCCAAAATACATCCCTTCATATCCCGGTCGGGAGACCCGCTAGCGCTCTGCTTTGATGCTCTAGTCTTTCCGTGGTCGCAGTTCCGCCTGCCCTACATCTTCCCTCCGTTTCCTCTCATTCCGAGAGTAATCAAGAAAATCAAAGCGGAGGGAATCCCGGTCATCCTCGTGGCCCCGGATTGGCCCAGGAGAGCCTGGTACCCAGAGCTTCTCCAACTTCTCGGCGACACTCCCTGGCGTCTCCCCGACCGCCCGGATCTTCTGTCGCAAGGTCCAATATTCCACCAGAATACAGCACAGCTGCATTTGACGGCGTGGCGCTTGAATCCTTGATTCTAGCCAAGTCAGGTCTTTCTTATGAGGTAGTTCATACCATGCTTAATGCTCGGAAGCCCTCCTCCGCCAGTATCCATCACAGGACCTGGAAGACCTATCTTTCCTGGTGTGACCATCATAATCGGTCGCCCCTTACCTTTTCAATCCCTAATGTTCTTGCCTTTCTGCAAGACAGTCTGGACTCTGGACTAGCTCTCAGTACCCTTAAAGGACAAGTTTCTGCCTTGTCAATATTTTTCCAGAAGCTGCTGCTTTCTTGTTCTCAGGTCTGTACCTTTCTTCAAGGGGTAGCGCATTTGTTCCCTCCTTATCGCCACCCCTTAGATGACTGGGATCTGAATCTGGTTCTCTGAGCTCTTCAGCTTCCTCCTTTCGAACCTCTGAGAGAAATCTCTCTTCAACGACTGTCCTGGAAAATTGCCTTTTTAGTCGCCATTACCTCTATCAGGCGAGTGTCCGAACTGGCGGCCCTTTCCTGTCGCTCACCTTACCTGATATTCCATCATGATCATGATAAGGTCGTCCTTCGGCCTTCCCCGCCTTTCTTCCGAAGGTCGTGTCTTCTTTCCACTTAAACGAGGACATTGTGTTGCCGTCTTTCTGCCCGGTCCACTCCTTTTGAAAAAGCCCTTCACACTCTAGATCTCGTCAGGGCTCTGCGGATCTACATCTCCAGAACAGCGCCGTTGCGCAAGTCCGATGCCCTCTTCGTCCTCTCACAAGGACACAAAAAGGGCAACCAGGCTTCGAAATCCACGATTTCTCGATGGATCAGGACTGCCATCTGTGAGGCATACAAAGCACGAGGTTTTGTTCCCCCTCAATCTGTGCGGGCCCACTCTGTGCGAGCAGTGGGTGCTTCCTGGGCTATTCGCCATCAGGCTTCGGCGACCCAACTTTGCAAGGCCGCTACCTGGTCCAGTGTGCACACGTTTACAAAATTCTACAGAGTGCATACGCATGCCTCCGCGGAGGCTGCTCTTGGAAGACAAGTCCTTTAGGCGGCAGTGGCCCATTTATAAGTGGCCAATGCTTGTTTTTTTTTACAGTGTTTTGATATGTGTTCACTGCAGTTGCAGTTGTTAGTCAGCTCTTAGGCTGATGTTATACACAGATAATAGTTCAGTTCCCACCCAGGGACTGCTTTGGGACGTCCCAATGTCTGTATCCCCCAATGAAAAGGGGAGAAAGGAAATGACATTTTTGTGTACTCACCATAAAATGTCTTCCTTGGAGCCTTTCATTGGGGACACAGCTCCCACACTTGTGGTTTTCGTTGTCCTTCTCCTACTGCTTTACACCAAACTGAGCTAGTTTCCTGCCTAGCTAGGGTATATGCTGTGGGGGGAGGAGCTAACATTTTTTTCAAATCTAGTGTCACGCCTCCCCTGGAGACATCATAATACCCACTGTCTGTGTCCCCCAATGAAAGGCTCTAAGGAAGACATTTTACGGTGAGTACACAAAAATGTCATTTTTAGAGATCACTTCATCTACAACTTGCTTAACTGTCCACAATAACAGTAATTTTGACTAGGGGTACCCAAAATTTAACATGTCATGGTGTATATAATACTGATCACAAAAAGTGAGGGATATTTTTTATTTTCTGATGAAATTTCCGGATGATCCTAAAATTTACTCTAACCTTTTCAGATGAACTTAAAGGGAACCTGTCACCAGATTTGGAGACTATAAGCTGAGGCCATCACTGGTAGGCTCTTGTATACAGCATTCCAGAATACTGTATGTAGGTGCCCAGGCCGCTCTGTAGAACATAAAAAAAACAAAACAAAACTTTTCTAATACTCTGCTCAGGGCAGATCAAAGTATTGTAGTCTGGATGTGCGGGTGGTCTTTATCCTTAATCCGATTGCGAGGCTTCAAGCAGCATGTTCTCATACAGAAGTGGCCAATTAGCTTAGAGTGTCACCAGCAGGTTGAAACGAAGATACAGAGAGACTGGAAGGCACAGAAAGGCAGAGAAGTGGACGTCCTTTGGCCACAACCCACGCTGATGGCCACTTCATTGTGAACAATCCCCTTCGGAACCAGATGATAAATACCACACAACTCCAGGCACATTTAAGGGAGATGAAAGGCACCCAAGTGTCACGTCGGACCATTCAAAACCGTTTACATTAGCGAGGTCTGTGTGCTAGACGACTCGCAAGGGTACCTGACCACACCACCAGGCACAGGTGTCATCTACGCTGAATAAGGCACTAGTGGGCCTAAGTACAGTTCACTGATAGTCGATTAACGCTGAGCAGAATAGATGGCCGCCAACAATGTTGAACAGCTCAAGGAGAGCGCTATGCATCAGCCACTCTTGTCACCAGACAAGCCTTTCGTGGTGTTAGTGGGGGGCAGGTGTGTCTAGTCAATACTGAGTTGCCATACATTTTGTGAATTGTATAGTGATATGCCCCTACTACTTGAGTAACATAATTATTCACTAAGTGGGCCTCTGCATGAACAACACAAGCCTAATTTCATCTTCATAGACGACAATGTTTTGGCTCATCGTAGTCGCATCATTTAGGGAATGGCTGCTGGTAACTGGAGTACCTTATATGGAGTGTCCTGCACTTTCTCCAGACCTGAATCCCATAGAAAAAAGCTATGAGATAAGCTGAGTTACTGTGCAGAGACTTGTAACTCTGTACCCCAGAACCTCAATGAACTGAGGGCCACTCTTCAAGAAGAGTGGTATGCCATGCCTCAGCAACATTAACTCCAGTTGTGAACAGCATGAGATGACCTTTTCAAGCTGTAATAGATGACCTTTTCAAGCTGTAATGCTTGAGGGGCTTGAGGCTCACCACTGTTGGCTTTTGTTTCAATAAATTGTTTGAGATGAGGAAATCACCATTGCATGATTCTACTTAAATGCACTACTGTCATGATAAAGTAGCATGAACTTATTACGTTTTCCATAAATTATGTTATATGAGTGCTGTTGCTTTTTAGCCGCTTGGTGAATGAGCTGTATGGCTGCACCCTTTATCATATTTGTAATTGACTCTCTTAAAATGTTGCTCTTCACTCTACTGTGAATCGAGCCTTTAGCTGATACACCGCATTCCCATTCTGCAGTTATACTTGAGCCCTATTGATCATCTTGACACTTGAGGAGATATCTCCATCTTTATGCAATATATAGTTAGAATCAATATTTTTTATCTAAATGTTGTCCTCTTGTGCAAATTTTAGTATTTAGATCTGTCTTGTGCTTGTGTTTTGCAGTTGCCTCAGTAGTATTATTCACCATATCACCAGGGCCTCACTGTGTACCACTTACTGAAGTTATTGGACCGATATGGTTAATGTTGTTACTTGGAACAGTTCATTGTCAAATCGTATCAACGCGAACGGTCAAATCGCCTCCAGTCATAGGTGGAAAACGAAGAAGGTAAAGGGCGATAATGAACAATGCATTCTTAATGTGTGCTTTCTTCAAGCATGAACGGTTGATTTTATGACTAATGAACTTTAGTGTGGCAACTGTCCTTTTAACCCTTTGGATGCTATATGAATGGAAGCATCAGTGGATGAAAACTTGCAGTAAAGCTTCTGAAAATGTAAATGCAGTGCCAATGACAGAAATATTTTTATAATCGGCTGAATAGCCAAACGTCACTAGGACAAGGTATTCAAAGGGTTAAATATGGGTTCATGGTTTCTTTTTCCCAAATAAGTGTGTTGAAATTTTTATTATTATTATTATTATTATTATTATTATTATTATTATTATTATACTAATTGACTAGAAATGCAAAGGAAAAATGATTTATTGATATAGGTATGGAGATGTAATATGGAGTATCCTTTTTATTGTGTAGGCTGCAATAGTGAATTGTGTGCCAAACGTAAATGGAATAAAGTTGTCTTAATAAATTAATTCTGGATATGTGTGTTAGGTTTGTGGAGATCTAATGGCTGGCACCTGCATCGATCGGCAGAATGGGGCCCTTGTCGCAATGTAGCATCAGTGCGCTTGGCTTTCTCTGGCAGCAATCTAGTTAATGAATGGCGCAGCAGTCAAGCATGTGGCACTGCCACTTAAGTCTTATGGGGGCAACAGTCTACCAAACGATGCAGGTGCCATCAGTTGGACCTCCCACTGATCTATAACTTTAACTCCTTTAATAATGAGGACTTTACTATAGATTATTGCAACATTTCACATTGTAAATTAATACATACTGTCCCCTGTAACATACACTTGTGGAGGAATTTTGACACTTGAGACACAACACAGTGGCCTTCAGAGGGATTAGAACTAGACTGGTTACATCCTTCGGGTAAAATTCTGCATTCATTTCATTCAAGTGCATTCTTCTTTGTGGAAGGAGGGTGTTCCTGCACAGTGTAGACCTGGGCAGTGAATATATTGGGTATTCAGCGAAGACCCTGAAATTGTCCAATATCTCATCCACCTGGGAGGAGCCAAAGTGTAACCCTACTGGCATCTGAATAACTTCCGTATCCGAAGATCCTTTCCATTACACGCAATGGCGCCTCTCTATTCCTGGCTTTAGGATTTCACATTCATTTGTAATCCTTGTGATTGGGCTGTTCTTATGTATCATATACTGATTTACTGTCATTATTAATGACCTAATTAGTAGTATGATGGGGATTAGTTTTCCTCACATGTCTCCATTTATTTTACTAATGTGTATATGTAATGCTCACTTGGCACAGATCAAAGCTGGTTATATGATCAGTATGTTTTTGTGTCATGGGAGGAAACCAAGACACTTCTAATTATACAATTACAACCTTCTCATGCCTTGCAATAGCATAAAACTGGTTTCCTCCAAGCAGGGTATTTCTGAGGTTTCCTTTTGGCATATAACACTGACCTAAAATATGCTTCCTGCACTTTAATCAGGCATTCATGTGATTTGGACACCATGTCCACTAAGTACCGCCACAAGGAAAGCACTAAGCTTTCTGTAAAATGGGATTTGAGAAATGTTAATGGATACGGAGACATTTTGGGCAATTTTTGTTTTTTACTTCAATGCATCATTTTTGGAAGTGGGCTCATAAAAAATGTGTGCACTGTTTGCCCTCTACAGTCTTTACTTTGCACTGTCTTGTGCTCAGAATCTGTCACTTTGGCCCCATGCATCATTGCTTTTGCATCTGTTTGTTTTTTGTTTTTTTCTTGCATCTTTTTTTATGTTTTCACCCAATTTTTTTTTTATTCTATTTTGTACTTTTTTTTTTTTGTCTATTTTATATGTGCTCACCTGTTTTCTTCCACTTTGTGGGTGTAGCTTAGAGATTTCAGATGTTTTTCCGATTCATCAATTGCAACTTTTCAAACCAGCCACAATATTTGACACAATTTCACTCCAGGCCCCCCGGTATATTTTGAGTGTGGCCAAAATTTGAAGCAAGTTTTGCGACTTTTGGCACCAAATCAATTCAAGATGGGGGAAACGCCCATTGTTTTTACTTTGTGCCAAATTTATGAATAATGTGTGCCATTTTGATAAATTTGGCACCAAAAACACCAGCTAATACCATTCGTCATGCTTGGAAAGGGACTGTAAAAACAAAGGAAATGATGAATCTGGCCTTTTATCTTCCTTCTTTTGAGCATCTCTCAGCTTATTTCTGACCATATCATTTCTGCATACGTTGAGTGTTTGGGAAGTTTTGTTTGCCTCCATATTTGTAAGGCCACGTGCACATGTTAAGTATTTCAGGAGTTTTTTTTACCTCCGTTTTTGTAGCCAAAACCAGTGGAACAATCAGAGGAAAACTATAATAGACCCACAGACACCACTTCTACAGTATTCATCCACTCGTGTCTTTGACTTACAAATACTGAGGTAAAAAACTCAGCAAATGTTCAATATATTCACGTGACCTTTCAAATACTGAGGTAAAAATCTCACCAAATACTCAGTATATGCACATGGTCTTACAAATACTGAAGTAAAAAACTCTCACCATATTCTCAACGTGTGCACGTGGCGTAACAGACTAAATGAGTTTTGTGGTCAAAATCGGTTGAGAGGATTTATGAAGAATGAAAATTAGTTATAAACTTTCCAGTCAGAATGACTCCGTAGCTCATTCTGCTTACAGCAATAGACAGTGCGACAAAGTGGCTATAGAAAGCAAATGGTGCAAAATGTTTTAAGGAAACCCTTTTTCTACAATGATTTTTAACTAAAAAAAATCATGCTTTTAAGTAAAAAGAAAATGCCATATTCTGTAAAGGGGTTTTTCCATTTTATTTTTTTTTTTAACTAATGTGTTGGGGACATGATTTTGTGGCACTTGCTAATATATACTGTGGGTATTTCTGAATCTTATCCCGCACTTGCTAAGGCCGCTTTACACGCAACGACGTATCTAACGATATGTCGTCGGGGTCACGGAATTCGTGACGCACATCCGGCCTTGTTAGCGACGTCGTTGCGTGTGACACCTACGAGCGACCGCTAACTATCCGAAATACTCACCAAATCCCTGATCGTTGACACAACGTTCTTTTTCAAAATATCGTTGCTCGTGCTGGACGCAGGTTGTTCGTCGTTCCTGAGGCAGCACACATCGCTACGTGTGACACTCCAGGAACGACGAACAATAGCGTTCCTGCGTCCTCCGGCAACGAGGTGGGAGTGATGTAAATGCGGCTGCTCTCCGCCCCTCCGCTTCTATTGGTAGCCCGCTGATTGACATTGCTGTGACATCGCACGAACTGCCTCCTTAAAAAAGAGGTTGTTTGCCAGCCACAGCGACGTTGCTAGGAAGGTAAGTCCGTTTGACGTATCCTAGCAATATTGTTCGCCACGGGCAGCGATTTGCCCGTGACGCACAAACGACGGGGGCGGGTGCGATCGCTAGCAACATCACTTGCGATGTCGCAGCGTGTAAAGCAGCCTTAAGTGTTGACTTTCTCACAGATTGCACAGCTCTCCTGCCCACATGCTTCTGGTGGTAGGTCCAGCCACATGCTGCTACCATATCCATCAATGTGATCCAATGAAAATAACGCTTTCACATGCCCCATATTATTTGATTGGAGTCTGATGAACAGATCTGGCCACACGCTCCTCCATCGGCAGCCATGTTGTGGACAAATGTGCTATACTAACCAGTGCACAGGGCGTTTATGTAATGCGTCTTTGTAAGTGCCACAAAATCCGTTCCCAAACACATTTGTCAAAATATACAGTGCCTTGCAAAAGTATTCGGCCCCTTTTTGATTTTTTTTTTCAACCTTTTCCCACATTTCAGGCTTCAAACATAGAGATAAAAAATGTAATGTTATGGTGAAGAATCAACAACAAGTGGGACGCAATTGTGAAGTTGAACGAAATTTATTGCTTATTTTTAAACTTTCGTAAAAAACAATAAACTGAAAATTGGGGCGTGCAATATTATTCGGCCCCTTTACTTTCAGTGCAGCAAACTCACTCCAGAAGTTAATTGAGGATCTCTGAATGATCCAATGTTGTCCTAAATGACTGATGATAAATATAAGCCACCTGTGTGTAATTGTGTAATCTATTCTCCGTGCTGCTCTGTGATAGTCTGTGTTCTGTTTAAAGCACAGAGAGCATCATGAAGACCAAGGAACACAACAGGCAGGTCCGTGATACTGTTGTGGAGAAGTTTAAAGCCGGATTTGGTTACAAAAAGATTTCAACAACTTTTAAAGGGAACCTGTCAGCAGAAATTTCGCCCAAAACCTAAAAGATTCCCCCCTCTGCAGCTCCTGGGCTGCATTCTAGAAAGGTCCCTGTTGTTATTGTGGCCCAGGTGAGACCAAAATAAAGACTTTATGAAGTGGTACCTTTTTGTATTCAGATACTGTAAATATGACACAGGGGCGGTCTTTCTGGCGTCCGTTATTCTGCCTCCTGGTCCTGTATGCCGCCCCCCATCGCTCCTTTCCATAGCTGATGCACCGCCCACTGCTCCAGCCATCCCCGCGCATGCCCAGTGCCAGTCTCACGGGACTGAGCAGTGTGACCGCTGGTGACGTGTGCGCAGGCAAGTGATTATGGGCGGGGCTGTGATTGTTATCAGCAAGTACCCGCCCATAATCTCGTGAGCGCGCAAACCTCTCCAGCGGTCACACTGTGCTCAGGGTAGTGCTAGACTGTATGGGCTGCTTCCAGGGATGACGTCCCTTTTGTCACGTGATGGGGGCGTGTTCAAAATACTATCACGTGACAAAAGGAACGTCATCCCTGGAAGCAGCCCATACAGTCTAGCATCTACCCTGCGCACAGTGTGACCGCTGGTGAGGTTTGCGCGCTCATGAGATTATGGGCGGGTACTTGCTGATAACAATCACAGCCCCGCCCATAATCACTTGCCTGTGCACGCGTCACCAGCGGTCACACTGCTCAGTCCCGTGAGACTGGCACTGGGCATTCGCGGGGATGGCTGGAGCAGTGGGCGGTGCATCAGCTATGGAAAGGAGCGATGGGGGGCGGCATACTGGACCAGGAGGCAGAATAACAGACGCCAGAAAGCCCGCCCCCGTGTCACATTTACAGTATCTGAATACAAAAAGGTACCACTTTATAAAGTCTTTATTTTAGTGTCACATGGGGCACAATAATAACAGAGACCTTTCTAGAATGCAGCACAGGAGCTGCAGAGGGGGAATCTTTTAGGTTTTGGGCGAAATTTCTGCTGACAGGTTCCCTTTAAACATCCCAAGAAGCACTGTGCAAGCGATCATATTGAAATGGAAGGAGTATCCTACCACTGCAAATCTACCAAGACCCGGACGTCCATCCAAACTTTCATCTCAAACAAGGAGAAGATTGATCAGAGATTCAGCCAAGAGGCCCATGATCACTCTGGATGAACTGCAGAGATCTACATCTGAGGTGGGAGAGTCTGTCCATAGGGCAAAAATCAGTCATACACTGCACAAATCTGGCCTTTATGGAAGAGTGGCAAGGAGAAAGCCATTTCTCAAAGATATCCATAAAAAGTGTCATTTAAAGTTTGCCACAAGCCACCTGGGAGACACACACCAAAGATGTGGAAGAAGGTGCCCCTGCTTAGATGTAACCAAAATCAAACTTTTTGGGCACAATGCCAAATGATATGTTTGGCGTAAAAGCAACAAAGCTCATCACCCTCAACACACCATCCGCACTGTCAAACATGGTGGTGGCAGCATCATGGTTTGGGCCTGCTTTTCTTCAGCAGGACAGGGAAGATTGCTAAAATTGATGGGAAGATAGTGTGAGCCAAATACAGGACCATTCTTGAAGAAAACCTGTTGGAGTCTGCAAAAGACCTGAGACTGGGATGGAGATTTGTCTTTCAACAAGACAATGATCCCAAACTAAAAGGAAAATCTACAATGGAATAGTTCACAAATAAACATATTCAGGTGTTAGAATGGCCAAGTCAAAGTTTAGACCTGAATCAATCGAGAATCTGTGGAAAGAGCTGAAAATTGCTGTTCACAAACGCTCTCCATCCAACCTCACTCAGCTCGAGCTGTTTGCAAATGAAGAATGGGCAAGAATTTCAGTCTAAAATAAGCAATAAATTTCGTTCAACTTCACAATTGTGTCCTACTTGTTGATTCTTCACCATAACATTTACATTTTTTATCTTTATGTTTGAAGCCTGAAATGTGGGAAAAGGTTGAAAATTCAAGGGGGCCGAATACTTTCGCTAGGCACTGTATATAAAATGTACAATCCCTTTAATGTGTATTAAAAACTGTTGAAAGCCCTGGGGGGCGTGGCCAGCAGGCAGCATGAGCGGTCGCATCTGAGAGCAGCTCCGCAGTCCAACGCTGATAAATATGATTAATCCTGCCGAAATTGGTGCCTAAATACACCTCCGGATTACCTGTGGTGCGGTGAGCATTCTGATCGGTACCATGAGCAGAGGTCGCAGTGCAGCGGCGGCTGAAAAGCTGAAGACGTTTGCCCGGGACTCCCAGCAAGATGGCACCGGCAAGCAGGCAGAGCGGGAATCCAGTGAGGCGGAGGAGGAGGAGAGCATGGAGGCCGGATCCAGGGAATCGCAGGAGCTAACCTTGCAGCAAGTTACTTCGCAATTACTTGCGGCGATCCAGGATTCAAAGGTGTCGCTGACGGGCAAAATCGAGGAGGTTAAGATCGATGTGGGTCTCCTCCGGCTGGACCTGCAAAATCTGAGAGAGCAGGTAAAGGAGACGGAGCAGCGGATCTCCACGCTGGAAGACGACGCAAGAGCGACGCCGGGCAGATTGTCCTCTTTGGAAAGCGCGGAAAACTGGGCGCAAAGGGCTGACGATCTGGAAAACCGCCTGCGTCGCAATAATTTAAGAATTCTGGGGATGCCGGAGAGGGCAGAAGGGAGCGACCCATGTAAGTTCATGGGAACATGGCTCTCTGAAACTTTCCCTGATGCGACGCTGTCAGCGGCATTCGCTATAGAAAGAGCCCACCGGGTGCCGGCCAGACCTCCTCCCCCGGGAGCGCAGCCTAGACCTCTCCTGGCCCGACTGTTGAGCAGCAGGGATAGAGATGCGATCCTTGGTGCGGCGCGACGCAAAGGCCCGATCCTACACAATAATGCTCCCATACTGATCTTCCCTGACTTCTCTGCGTCTCTCCAGAAAACGAGGGCATCCTTCATTCAGGTGAAAAAACGTCTTAGAGATCACCAAATTGCTTACTCCATGATCTTCCCAGCTCGTCTCAGAGTGGTCCATCGAGAGCGATCCTTGTTCTTTACTTCTCCTGCGGAGGCGGATGACTGGATCAGCACGCTGAAGAGGAAGCGCTGATGCGTTACAGCCATGGGCGATGCCGGGAGGGTCGCTGTTGTGATGGCGTCGCGGTTCTGATTCGCTTATTTCATCTCCTTGGGAGTAAGGTCGGTGATACGATTCTTCTTCCTGGGACGTCTGAAATCGCTGTTGCGATCGTTTTAGGATCACCCTATGCAGATAATCGGCGTCCCTTGATATTGAAGGCGCGAAATATTTTTGTTTCCTTCATCCCTCCTGCCATACGAGTGGAGCAGTGCTCGGGATCGCAGTTGCGCCCGCGTCCTGCTCTTTTGGTTCCAGTTTGTTGAGAAGTTGACGATCCTATCAGGATGCGCTGGTGCGCTTGCGACCCCCGGAAGCATGTGAGCTACTGGATGCGTTTATTATTGGCCTTCCATTGTGCCGGTCTCCAGGTTGGCACCCCTCGAGGCTGGGTAGCTGGAGGTCGGGCCTCTGAGTGTGACGGGACCTGGGTTCACTGCGATCATTACTAAGCCCAGTTTGAGCTCTGGAATACTCGTCGTTGGTGGGACCGGATTGAGCTGACATCAGGCGGGACATGTGCCAGACCGCTGCTGCGGTACCATGATCACCTTCATGCGATCTTGTATTATCCTGCATCTTGCGATCCAAAATGGGACTTCACTCTGGGTTCGCAGTATTTGGCAACGCACTTAAGTTCAGGATGTTGAATTTTGTCTTTAGAGCTATATTAAGGTTTTTTTAAGGTCACCATACATGATGATAACTTATAATTTGGGGTTACCTGCAAATTCTCTTCCCATTTCCTTTACACTTCTATCTCCTTTTCCCCCTCTCAGTCTCACTTATTTGTTTAATCCCTCAGCCCCTTTTATCCCCCTATCCCTTCTTGCTATCTTATTCCCTATCTACCTCTAAGTCTTCTCTTGCTATTCTCTCCAGCTTCCCTCTTCAACCTTTCTCTCTCTCCCCCAGTTTCCACCCAGTATGCCCTCCGTTACCTTTCTCCTTCTTATATTTCTATATTCTCTCCCCCTCACCCTCTCTCTTATTTCGCTCATCTTATTTTCTCTTCTCTCTCTTCTTCCCATACCTTTTTCTCTTTCTCACCACTTCCCCATCCACCCTCCACCCCCCCCTTTTTTTTTTTTTTTTTTTCTTTCTCTTCTTTCTCCGTTCTTTTCTTTTTTCTCCCCTACTTCTATGCCCGTTTACTCTGGGTTCTCTTACCCAAGTACGATTAAAAGGCTATGTTGCAGGATAATTCAATTCGTTGGACTGCAGGAGAAGCTTAAGTCCTTGTTTCGAGGACACCCCCGTACCAAGTACACCATCTAGCCACGTTGGTTCACCCTGGTCGTTACTAGGGACACTCTCTCCTGGTCACACTACTGGACCAGTTCTTTTCGGCTGTGTGTGTGCAACCGATAGTTTGTATTTAAGGGTACGTTTGCCCAAGTTCTACTGTGGGTCAAGTTTTTGATATTTCCCTATTAATTCAGTAAGAGATACATTTCAATGGCTTTAAGCTTGATGACATGGAATGTTAGGGGACTGGGCACATCCAGGAAACGGGCGGCAGTATTCGCACATATCAAAAAATCCAAAGCTCAGATTGTATGTTTACAAGAGACCCATTTATTGTTGGAAACCACGAGAGTGCTTCAGAAGCCTTGGGTTCAATGGTCAGCTCACTCTGTTCATTCCTCATATTCTAGGGGAGTATCGGTACTAGTCCATAAAGCATTGCGGTGGGGCCCGGGTAAGATTATAAAGGATAATGGTGGGAGGTATGTGTTTATCCAGGCTCACATCGATGGGGTCATGATAGTGATCTTAGCCATATACATCCCCCCTGCGATGGGAATCTCAATTTTGTATGAAGCGGCTAAGTTTGCCTCACAATTCCCACAAGCCTTGGTGCTCTGCATGGGGGACTTCAATTTGATTAGTAACACAGGACTGGATAGATTCAATACCCGACAGGTCCCGATCTCCCCTACGATGCAAACTAGACTGAGTGCATTCCTCCAGGAGGTGAGATGGTGCGACATGTGGCGGTTTTTTAACCCAGTATTGAGAGAATATACATGTTATTCCCCAGGGAAAAACTCATTGTCTAGAATTGATTACATTTGTGGAAATGAAAGAGTCTGTGCCCATATACAATCGGTATGTCATCTACCCAGATCAGTATCAGACCATTCTCCGGTATTTGTCAGCATTAAATGGGAAGGATGTAAATCTCGTAAAGTGTCACGGAAGATTAACCCTTGGTGGCTGTCATTCTTTGGTACCAATGATAGGATTCCTGATCAGCTCAGGGCATACACCGAGACGAACTCCGTGGAAGAGAATCACTCGGCCTATTGGGACGCGCTTAAAGCGTATTTGAGGGGATGCTGTCACTCCTCTATCTCTTATGTCAAGAAACAGGTGGCCAGAGAGGAGGAGGAATTGGCCACTCAAAATAGAGTGCTTGAACATAGATTTACTTCGGACCCTTCTGAAGAAAACAGATCTCAATGGCTACAGGCTGGGAGGAAATATCTTTTGTACCTGCAAGAAAAGGCTAAGAGACATGTCTTCTTCTTGAACCAGAGATATTTTGAGCAAGGGAACCAATCTAGTAGTTTACTAGCGTTCCTGGTGCGCCAATCCACTAGCTCACCTGCGGTCCTTAAGATCAGAGACCCCGGTGGCGAATCAATCACCTCCGTCACTGGTATTCTGAAGGTGTTTCTGGACTTCTATAGGAACCTATATGAGTCCAGACTGACTGTCAAGGGAGGAGATCACTGAATACTTGCGGGATCTGGAGTTTCCCAGATTGACTTTGGCCCAGAGATCGGCCTTGGATGAGCCCATTAGCATGGAAGAGATGGTGGAGGCGATGGGAGCCCTCAATAAGGGTAAGGCGTCTGGCCCAGACGGACTCCCGATTTGAAATATTTGACAAGTATAGGGGGGAGCTGGCTCCAGTTCTCCTGGATATGGGGAGATAAGGTATGCACACCAGTGACTATGGAAGGGGAATACATGGAATAGCAGAAACTGCTGTGTGAATACTGACATGAAAAATTCAATAGCTATTTGTAAGAATGAAATGTGAAAAATGGAACCTGCATTACTGCCATGAATATATGAATAAAGAGAAATTTAGCTACTGAATTGATCAATGCAGAAGAGCCCCAACACTACGCCAAAGTATTTCTCTACGTTGGGGTCCCTAGCTTGTGTGTGTCCTCTCATGCAGTTAAAAAACTTGCCGTGTATGGGACGCTGAGACCCAGGCTATATATGCGTATAATGTGGATTGGCAATAGGTGTGTATGAGGAGGGTTCACAAACGAAAAACTACTAACATTAAGGAATAACGTTTGGAACTCCATTCTATGTCTGAACTGGGTGCAAAAAACCTAAAAAACATCACTATGGGGAGATAAGGTATGCACACCAGTGACTATGGAAGGGGAATACATGGAATAGCAGAAACTGCTGTGTGAATACTGACATGAAAAATTCAATAGCTATTTGTAAGAATGAAATGTGAAAAATGGAACCTGCATTACTGCCAGTTCTCCTGGAGACTGCTGAGGCTTCGTTCCGCAGGGGACGGTTACCTGATTCCTTCTATGAGGCAACCATCGTGCTACTATTGAAACCAGATAAGGATCCATTGGATTGTGGCTCGTACAGACCGATCTCTTTGTTGAACTCTGATTACAAAATTGTCACTAAAATTCTAGCAACTAGACTCAATAAAGTGATCTCCTCCATAATACATGAGGATCAGTCTGGATTCATTCCGGGTAGAAGTACCTCGGATAATTTGAGGAGGGCGCAGGTGATTCTACAGATGGGCACCAAGTTAGAGGAGGATTGGGCTCTGGTCTCCCTGGATGCGGCCAAAGCCTTTGACTCTATAGAATGGCCATACCTGCTGGAGGTACTGCGGGCATTTGGTCTCGGCAACGATTTTATTAGATGGATTGAGATTATATATAAAGCTCCAACTGCTAACATCCAGGTGGGAGGCGGAGTTTCGGAAACTTTCCCTTTGGGGAGGGGAACCAGACAGGGATGTCCCCTATCCCCTCTCCTGTTCGCCCTTGCCATGGAACCGTTGGCAGTGCGCATTCGGGCGGACCCAATCTACCGGGGAGTGAGACATCGTAAGGGAGATGAACGTTTGTCTCTGTATGCAGACGACCTGCTATTGTTTGCGTCTGATCCGGATTCCTCCATTCCTAGAGGCGTGGAGTTAATCGACCGATTCGGGGAGTTCTCGGGCCTGTCAATAGATTGGTCAAAATCGTACCTCCTCTTCTTATCTCGGGACAGGGAGGAAATGATGAACACCCACATATGTAGAGTTCCAGTGGTGGATCATTTTAAATACCTGGGGATTATACTGACGGGAAGCCCTTCGGAGATGATAGCAAGAAATATTGCCCCCTTATTATCACACCTCGGGGAGAAATTTAATAGATGGAGCCAACTCCCGCTCTCAGTGGCGGGAAGGATTAATCTCCTTAAAATGATAGTGCAACCAAAGTGTCTTTACATAACCCAACATGTATTCGTACAGATTCCCCGCTCTTTCTTTCGGTCCCTGGAATCTTTGATGATCACCTTTGTCTGGGGTTCTTCCAGATCAAGGGTCCAGTTGGCCAAATTACAGAGACCCAAGGACATGGGGGGTATGGCCCTTCCTGATCTGTACATATACTATCTGGCCGGACAATTGAAATATTTGGGACAATGGACACTTCCTGGGGCTAGGGGTTCTCCGGAGGGTCTCCTGGCAGAGTTCACGGATGTGGATCTCCTATGGCCATTGTTGGCGGACCACAAGAGGGCTCCTGAGGGTCGGGCCCTTCCAATACACAAACTGGGGGCCAGGGTCTGGAAAGAGGCTAAAGCCATTTTCGGTTTTCATGATATGCCAACTGAGATACCCTTATGGGACAACCTGGACCTTCCACACTTTTGTGGACTGCCGGGGTTTGGCGAATGGAGGAATCGAGGAATAGTCTCCCTGGGATCACTGGTCCGGGATGGTGAACTCCGCCCCTTTGCACAACTGCGTGCAGAATTCGATTTGCCGGAATCTCATGGGTTTCAGTATCTCCAGATTAGGCACGCCTTTCGGGCTCAGTTCTCTGGTCGTGGGATTAGATTCTCTTCCTTTCCAGTCATTGGAATTATCAGATCACAGGGCCCTGGAGGCCTTATTTCTAAATTGTACTCCTCCCTTATCCGGGCCAAGGCCATGAACAGTCCTCTTTCTGTCCGGGAGAGGTGGTGTGTCAGGATCCCTGAAATTGATGTAGTGTGGGACGACATTGTCGAATCCCACACGCTAGTCTCTCCTGCAGTCAATAATAGACTGATTCAGTTATACATAATACACCAAAGTTATATTACACCTCAGAGACTGAACAAGATGAAAAAGGCGAATAATTTGGTGGGGGTGGGTTGTCCGAGATGCGGGAGAGACGGTGCTGATTTCTGGCACATGATATGGGATTGCCGGGTTATTCTCTCTTATTGGAGTGAGGTTGTAACGACTTTGTCCACCATACTTCAGAAAGGAGTTGCTCTGTGCCCAATTCTCTGTCTATTTGGGGTGGTGGATGTACGCTCCTGGTCCCAAAATGAACATTTGCTAATTAAAAAGGTATTATTTTTGGCCCGGAAGGGCATTATACTAAACTGGATGAGCACTCACCCTCCAACTAGAGCCTCATGGATTACATTGGTAAATGCTATAATTCCGTCAGAACACTATGTTTATAAGATAAGAGGTTCTTTAAATAAATTCGACAAAATATGGGGTAGATGGATGGGTTCGCCCTTGACCGGAGGATCACCCGGCTCCCTAGCTGATAGCCTACAGTCGGTACTAGCGTGATAATAACTAATGATGCTCCGATGGGTGGAAAGGAGAAATACGTGATTTATGATATACTGTACTGGGGATATAACGAGATCTCTGTAATCTGGGTTGCACTTCTCTTATTGGCATGGGCTTTTTGCCTCAGAATGGATATGTTTCGCGAACTGACACCTCTGCAATGATTAATGTGCTAAGGCCAGATTGAAAGTAATAGATGTTGATTTAATTGTTGCTGTTTTATTACCCTGCTTATCAACCAGTATACGTGTATTTTTGTAAAGTACAAATTGCTGACTCATCCTATAATTTAATGTCTTACTTAACCTTCAATAAAACGAGTTTAAAAAAAAAACTGTTGAAAGCCCTATGAAATAAGGATATTTTCTAGAAGCATCTTTTTTTTTTGTTTTAAATGACTGTGCCGTTATTATTATTTATTCAAATAAATACAAGGCATTCTTCAAATATAATTTGCGAGTAGTTTATTTTCAAAAACAGGGGGTTGACAATGTGACTTTTCGGCCACAGGATGGCCTTCATCAGACAACTCCTACCAGTAATAGGGGTAAGTAATGAAGCAACATTTTAGTTAGTGGTATGTACCGCAATATCAGGTTAAAGCAGCGTCTTATACAAATGACCAATATTAGCATAAAAATAGCTAATCTGAATAGTGGTTGAGAGCACTAAAGCAGGTGTACGGAGCACCTTACACAAAGAGCAAATGTTAGCACAAGGAAAAATAGCTGTGTCCACCACTATGCAGTATCAATACTGCAACAGGGCGCCTGGTTGAAGTAGTGCCTTATATAGAGAGCAAGTGTCAACACAAGATCAAGCAGTGGTGTTCACCACTATGCAGTGTACACTGTACAGTATGCAGCTATTTTTCCTTGTGCTAACATTTGCTCTTTGTGTAAAGTGCTCCGTACACCTGCTTTAGTACTCTCAGCCACTATTCAGATTAGCTACTTTTATGCTGATATTGGTCATTTTATATAAGACACTGCTTTAACCTGATATTGCGGTACATACCGCTAACTAAAATGTTGCTTCATTACTTACCCCTATTTCTGGCAGGAGTTGGCTGATGAAGGCCATCCTGTGGCCGAAATGTCACATTGTCAACCCCCTGTTTTTTTTTTTAAATAAACTACACTCAAATTATATTTAAAGAGTGCCTTGTATTTACTTGAATATGTTTTGGTTTGGAAGCAGACTAATGCATCTTGACTTCTCTGTACTTCTGTGGCTGTGCCTTATCCTACCAAAAGTTTATTATTCTTTATTGAACAAAGAATGAAAGATCCGTCTTTTTAGCAAAATAAGTCTGCTCACCACTCCCATTTTCTTTCTCACTGGTGCACAGAAAAATTGGATATTTACGAGCCCCTTGTTATAAAGAGTCTTTCTCGGGCATTTGTGGTTAAAAAAAGCCCCAGCCATGACAAGCGGTCAAAGCTTTATTGAGGTTGAGCTAATAAATTGAAAAAGATTATCATGGATGCCGTGAATGTTTGATTTCTCTTGGGGTGGCTTTGACATCTTATCCTGTCGGGGGTTGCACTTTTGTTTAGATTGGATTTTGCCGCTGAACAATGTCCTTGGTTAGGGTCTCCATTTTAAGTGGGGATGATAGGCTGATGTGGGATGGTTCATTCTTCTTTATATGTGGACTACACTTGTAAATGTAGCAAACTACAGCCATTGTTTCATTGCCCCAATGCAAGTCAATGATGAAGGCCCTCCGACTTTTTCATCTCTTCTGCTGAAGGAAATTAAGAAAAGCAGCACATTTGGAAGTACATAGGGAAGGCGATGGCTCTAGTACCACAGATAATACACAAGAGGGGACTTTGCAGACCTACGGTACAAGCAGCTCTCACAGTATTGGCGCAGTCTTCAGAGATATCTGGCATGCTGCTTTCTTTTTATCAGGGTTTGTATTTATTCCGAGCTTTGTTCTCTTGGAGAGATGCAGTATCCCTTCTCTGGAAATGATTGGCACTATAGTTTACATTGGGTATTTATTATATATTCGCTGTATATCTAAAACCTGCCAAAAACCTACAAATGTTAAGCTATATTGGCTCCACAAATGTTTTATTGCAATAATCACATTGTATACAGTGATAAGATCATTTGGGACACATATTCAGTAGTCGTATAGACTAAATTTTTGTTATGTGACATCATATGAACTCAACAACATTCATGACTGCAAAGATATGAAATGGGGACAAGATGAAAAAGCCTAACTACCATGCTCCGGTGCTCAATACTTATTAAGAGGAGATGGATGCTCAGACAGGTGCAACTCGAGGATTCGAGTACAATGGAAGTCAATGAGGAACTCTTCCGGAAAAATGTTCACTTCCTCTAGGACTTCCATTATTCTTAGGTACTCGAGTCTCACCCGTCCGAGCACCAACTGCATGTAATGAGTACTGAGCATGGTAGTGCTCGCTAATCACTACTAATGTACCTCACTATGAAATGGAAAGGCTTTAACTATAGCCTTTTGATTTCGAAAACCCTTTTGGTGAAGGAGCGTTACTAACATCTGAGCAGAAGATATTAGTTAGATTGTTTATTCATTTGATCTTGAAATTGTACCTGTTTAAAAATTTACATGGCTGTGAAACAGAAATGCGTATGGCACCGCACCTCATACATAGTTTATGGTTGGCAGGTTTAGATCTAATTTCTTTCTATTTGGAAATGCACAAAAAGTCTTCTTGCCAGGAGAAGGGATATTGTGTACCTCTTACATGTTATTTCTCCGTCCGTCTTTGTGCCGCTTATTTGTATTTGTTGTGTTGAATGCTCTTAAAATTCTGATCAAGTTTTATATGATAGACATTTCACATTCTCATTATAGATGTAGTCTACCTTGAGCATGGTAGAGATTGCTACTCTTACAGCGTGATTTACTTTTTGATGATTTCCAAAAAGGATTACTAAAGATCAGGTTTATATAAGAAGGTTTCATATTGATCTGCCTGTTAAGTTAGAAGTATGTTTTAAAGAGGACCTTTCACTTGTCATAATGATGTTTGTTTTGTTTCCTTACTTGGTGTAAATTCTTTTGTTGTCCTGGCATTGTTTTTATTTTGTGCCTGTAACTCTCCATTTTTTTACATATGGCCCCCTACTCAATGTGTGTAAATGTAGCTTTTTTTTTTTTAGCCGAATTGGTAATGTCCTGACTCTTTCTTTGGAAGTCTTTTCCAAAATCAAGATGGCTAAATACTACATACATTAAAGAGGGGGCATATATCAAGAGTAAAATATTTATTATATTACAAGAAAATGGGGCCATATATCGCTAAGTGAGCAGGAAGAAGAAAACAATATACAATACCAGATTCAGGAGAACGTAAGGTGGGTTTATACTATCTGATTTTGTATCAATAATTTCTGATCGCCAATCGTTTAATTTTGTGCTTACTGCATTTAACGATCTGCGAGACCTGTAATAATTAGTACAGTGTGTATAGGCTGCCACTGTTCTAGGCATCACAAGTCAGGTTTACCCAGATTGATGTGATGCCAGGATTGAAGATCTTTGTGTACGACGCAAAAGATAATTTCACCCAGTTAGTGAGCATTTTGCTCATTCCTCTTCAGCATGTTGTTTAGACGGGAAGATTATCATGAAACCAGCATTCTTAGAAACGATTGTTTATGATGATCCTGCCATGTAAACAGACTTTTATAGGCATTTACACAAAGTAAAAAAGTTACATATTTATGGCAAGTTACAGGTCCTTTTTAAAGGGGGAGTCTAATTGCTTAATTTTTATTTTTTTTACAAGTCGCACACATTGGTCTAAAATACAAAAAAGTAATTCTCCCCTTATATTTTACTGCTACTCCCATGTTGACACTTCCCTGTTCCCCCGCTGGTCTTCATTCACCCTCTTCTAGCAATGTGTTGTCAACCCTTATGTGACCACTGCAGCCAATCACTGGCTGTAGCGGTGATGTGTTTACACTAATGTGGTCACTGCTGTGGCCAGTCATTTCTTGCCGTTGCCACCTACAATCTTGAAATGTCATTGCTGGAGCCAGGTGACCAAGACTGGCGGCGGACCAGGGAAGCAGCAGCACAGGAGAAACAATTAATTGGTAAAGGACTACCTTTTTTTTGTTTATTTTAGACCATTGGCAGCTGTTTGTAAAAATAATTCCATGGGGTTGGACAGCCTCTTTAATTTCTATTTTAAATGTATGTCATTTTTTTGTATAATCGGATCTGATCTGGCAGTTATCATTTCTTCCATATCTTACTTGCTTGGTTCTCAAACCTTTATGAAGACTTAGAGGACAGAATGAATGTAGGGTTACAAGATATAATGTATACAAAAAGAAGTCGTTTTTTTTTTTTTTTTGTACTTGTGTATTTCCGCGTTATCTTAAAATCTGCTTTTTGCACACTTGTTAATGTATGAACTTTATCAGAGTTTTTTAAGAGCAAGTTGTGTTTTGCATTTTGTGTTGTTTTAGTTGTTTAGTCATTGTTCTGTGACTTTCACCATAATGAAAGACCTGGTCTCTGTTTGCTGATCATCAGAACATCACATAAGGTATTCAATTGGTGTTATATGTGATTTATGGCATATCACGGTTACTGGATGGCATGGTTATTATGGCATAAACCGTGCCAATCCCATTCTATAACCCCAATTAATATTTGTTGCAAATGACCACACTACAATATTGTGGCTCTTTATCCTTAATCCTTAGTGTCGGTTCAGGTAACATAAGATTTTTTTATATTACTTGACTATAATGTACAATCCAGGAACTTTCACTGTGTTGTGATGGTTACATGTCGCTTCATTAATTTTTTTTCTTAATTTTTTTATTTTATTTTCCATCAAAACATTCATTCATCTACTGTCCAGGAATAATTGAAACTACATTACTGATTTAATTTCCTATCACTTTACTTGTCCTTTCTTCATAGAAATGTTTGGCAAATCCATATTTTTTTTTTTTACCTAACTTTTATCAACTTTTTTGCCTCAGTTCAAAGAAAGTCAAAAATTCCATCGACAAATCGACAGAAACTGACAATGGTTACGTGTCATTAGAAGGGAGATTGACAGGTAAAAGCAGCGAGGATGGGGTGCAAGTTCATGAGCCCCAAAGTGAAATGATCCACTCTGAAGAAACTGTGTGGCCATCAGCGACAAACAGGACACATCAGACTCAAACCAAGAACATGTACAATAAAACCAAAATGGTAATTTACAGAACCTAATTGCACTTTATAGCACATGGTATATTTTGCTTTTACAGGTTAGTCTACGTCTTAAATGGGTAATGTTGTAAAGTTCTTATAAAAACCAGCAACATTGCAATTTACTTGGTATTAAGACTTTTTTTTTTTTTTTGTTTTCAATAAATGATGCATTTTTAATTCTATTACGTACTGTTCATTGTTTACGAATACAGGCCAACAGCGGTAGTCTAAAATGCATAGCCCTTACAAGCTCTTTCTAATAGATATTGTAAGCACTACTCTGAAGCTGGCTTGATCTTTAAAGCACATCATCTCCTGATCTGGCCAGACTAAAACCAGTCTCCTAGTGCTCCTCCAAATCTGCCTCGGCTTGCAGTATCGGAGAGGGCACAGTTTGAGACATCTACGCAGAGTAATGCACCGCCCTCCAAGAAAATTGGACAACCCCTTTGAGCAGAAGAACTTTTGTTTGCTGACATGTGTATAAACAGGAAAGTGGTCTCCAGGCAGTACAAAAATACATATTTCAGCAGGACAAAGACATGTAGATTGTCTTGTCTTACCATTCCAAACATGCACTTTTGCCTTTTTCCCACTCATGTTCTAGCGTATTTTCTTTAACACATGTCTTTTATAATCTAATGGCACATACTCTGCTTTCAAACTCGTTAGGTGTCCTTTGTGAAATGTTACCATAAATTATTTATAGACTCTAACTTTAAAGCAATTCCATGTTTCCTTCAATTGTGTTGCCATTTGGGCAGATTAACCTATAAATGACAAATTGCACAAGCTATAGAGATCTTTTTTTTGTGTTATTTAATGCTTTTTATGTAATCCCACACATTTATCGATTTTCAGGATATGCCGAGGTCGCCTGCTAACCTCTCCGACGAGGTCTCCAGTGAAGATGACCCAAGCACAGGATATTCGGCACGCCGTAGTACGGACCGCCCTCACGGTGACAGCATGCTTAGGAATCGAAAGCCTCATCATTACAAAAAGCATTATACAACTGAGGTAGAATATCAATCACTCTGCTCTTACCTCTGTGCTAGAAATCTAGAGTCTTCAGAACTCATTTCGTTTTTCACTCTGGTTTATATAGCAATCCCAGTGACTTTTGAAGATTTTTTTATTATCTCTGTATTGCGGATATCTTGTGAGGCATGTAATGGATGTTCACAGTGGGATTACGTCTGTGTTTGCCAGTTCCGTCTCACAAATCTCCAATGTACTGTACATCAAGTTGGTACTACACAATAATAGAGCTTGTGCTCTGAAGATTTGGGTCGAGTTGAATTTTACGACGTTGTAAATGTTCTTGTTTTGTAGACGATTTTGGCGGAAAAGTATCATACTAGGATAGATATCTCTGAAAAGGCCATTAGGAACTTTTTCTCATTAATTTTATTGGTATGCATGAAAAGTTGGCCAAATTTTAAATTATTCTAATAAATTTAACGGTAAATTGTTAAGTTTTATTGTGAACCCACCTTGAAAAAACATAGCGTTGGCCTTTAATGACTTGAAACGTATGGGCCATTAGAATTCTTGCATGGAGGGTGAATAATGTAGAGATGGCCTCTGTAGAGGATTTTTCCAGAATGCACAAGTAAAGAACATAAGCTTTGTATCTGAAAATCATTCTCCCACTAGCCAGTAATGAAATGAACTTTTTACGTGTTTTCAATACATTTTCTTCAGCACTTAGTGGTACTTGCAGTTTTAAAATACCATTGTGGCCAAAAGTTTTGAGACTGACAAATTTAGTTTTTTTTTTTTTTTTTTTTTATTACAAAGAATGCTGCTTCAGTGTGTTTTAGTTCTATGGTCAGATGTTTCTATGGCTACTGAAGTAAAATTGTAAGCATTTCGTGAGTTTTTATACTTTTTATTGACAAATTCATCAATTTTATGCAAATAATCAGTATAGATAGTGTTGACACTTATTTTTCTAGACTTCTACAGTTCACCTTAACATGCCGGATATCAGCTTCTGGGCCATATCCTGACTGATGACAATGCATTTTTGCCTAATCAGTGCTTGGTGTTTATCACAATTTCTGTTCTTTTTTTTGTCTACCCGCTTTTTGAAGATTGACCACAGGTTCTCAATAGTACTGATACCTGAGAAGTTTCTTGGTTACAGCCCCAAAATTTCTATGTTTTTATCACCAAGCTTCTTAGTTATCACTTTTGCCTTGTTACATGGTCTAAGTCTTGCTTAAAAAGTGTTGTTTATTCCCAAATTGCTCCTGGATCATTAGGAGAAGTTGCTCTTGGAGGATGTTCAGATCCCATTCTTTTTTCATGGCAGTGATCTTACTCAAAATTATGAGTGAGCCTACTCCGTTGGATGTAAAACAACCCTACACATGAATGGTGTCTGAATGCTTTACTGTTGGCATGCCACAGGACTCGTGGTAGTGCTGACCTTTCTTTGGACAATCCGTCTTCTTGTATCCAATCACTATACTTCCTACAGACTAACCTTCTGCTAGAACCATCATCTTACATGTATGGTGGCTGGCATCAATGCCTCGCATGTCAGGATGCTGTTGCCTCTCGCTAGCTCTGCTCCCTGAAAACTGCCTTTGAAATGGTGATTCATTAGAATTATTGGCTAGGCAGATTCATTTTTAGATATAGTCTAGATTTATCTTTTTCCCTTTGCTTGTCCTGTGATTTAGGGAAAGCTCCTCCAATATCCTGTAGAGCAGGGGTCTCAAATACTCGGCCCGCGGGCCGCATGTGGCCCCTCGGGCTGCTTCGTGCGGCCCCTCAGGGCCGTGCCCCTGTTGACTATCGCGGCAGGTGCAGGGGCTGCAGCCACTGTCTGCATTTTAGGTCAGATAAATGTTTTGCTGCGCTCTGGCGCCGACAATACAATCATCTGACATAAATCGCAGACAGTGGCTGCGGCCTCTGCACCGGCCACGATAGTGAACAGCGGCACGGGCCTGGGCGCCGCACGAAGCAGAGATGAGGCAGCCGAGGGAACGCGGGACAGGTGAGAAAATGGTGAGGGGTTTTTGTGTGTGTATGTGAAGGACGGCACATTAACTCCTTAGCAACCTATGACGTACTGGGTACGTCATGACTCCCTGGTACTCAAGGACCCATGACGTACCCAGTACGTCGTGGCGAAATTGCGGCCCCGGTGGCTGCGATCGCTTTGCATTGCAAATACATTAGAACATTAGTTTAGGATGGGGACAAGGATGAGCACATTACTGCGGGATGGGGACTAGGATGGGGCACAATACTACAAGGGGACAAGGATGGGCACGTTACAACAAGATGGGGAACATTACTAAAAGATGTTGGTCAAAATTTCTATATAGTGCTAATTGTAAGACTATTAGTTACAAGAAAGGAATAAAATGTAGAAAAAAATAAATAATTTTATATATATATATATATATATATATATATATATATATATATATATATATATATATATATATAATTATCTATCTATCTATATATATATATCTCAAAGAATGTGCACGTTTGCTACAATAAACAAGTGAAAATGTTCAAAATCAGTGATCCAAAGGTGTGTAAAAAAAATAAATAAATAAATTTATATATGGTACTAATAAAAATGTCACTCTGTCCTGCAAAGAATACGGCCCCCCAAATTATTTTTTTTCCTCTGTGCAGCCTATACACCCAGCCGAGTTTGAGACCCCTGATGTAGAGAATATCTAGAAGTACTGCCCACCCTAACATTTACCATTTATTATTATTACTTGGTATAGTGTGCAGTGCCAAGCTTTTAATGTATGCAAATAAAATCTAATTCTTTCACGTTCCGTGTGGCTTTCTCATTGAATTTAAGTGTAATTGAGGGAGCATGACTTTTTCAATATCAGTCAGTCTGGTTAGAAATGTCCTTTGTTTCATTTACTCAGGTTCATATCTTTCAGTCACCGGAGAGGTATGGCATTGTGTTTGCATACTTTTGGCTTTTTAATTGCTGAAAATATATAATTTAATATTCAATTAAATATGTAATTGGCTGATATATAAATTGACCGCGGTGTGTCTTTAATTTCTGTTTTATTGCTTCTTGGTTAATAGGTTCATAATCTACATGCTTTAATGATAAAAAAATCCTTTGTTTTTATACTTTTTTCTTTATATAGATCATCTCATGATGCCTCACCCACATTTGGTGACATACAGCCTTTAATTTCAAATTAGGTTTTCCAAATTATTGTTATAGGTGATGTTTTTTGTTTTTTTTTTTTTTTTTTTTTTGTCTTCTTCTTAACATCTGCAACTATTTAATATTTATCTATTAAGCCAAGTTCACACTTGCCAGTAGTGTTGTGGCACTAGGATAGTTGATAAATATCAGATCGATGGTGGTCCATTAACCAGCACCCCCATTGATCAGATGTAAGTATTAGATGGTCTGCAGTGTATTGCAGTTCCTATTCCTTTGAGCTTCTAGTAGTTATTCAGTGGGGGTGCCGGGTATCACACTCGCACTCATCTGTATTGATGACTTAGACAGGTCATTATAATAAACAAGGAGAACCCTTTTACATTACCGATTTAAATTCAAAGTGTATTTTTTTTTTTTTTCATTCACGGCCATTTCAGCCATTAACAATGGACCTGAGATTAGCAATTCTTTCTAATCTTGCATAGGAAAGTCTCTGCAATATTTAGGAAGGGACTGCTCATCAGACGCACCTTAGACACGTATATAACTGTAGAAAAAGACTACGCATTTCTGTCCGATAACACAGGTCTACAAAAAATGTTTTTTTTTGTTATCGCGGGAGACTTTGTACTTTTCTGAATCATCTTTGTCCTGATTTAAAAAATGTATATAGTTTTTCTATATCACGTATAGTTTCCATGGAGCAGCATCATTATTATAAGGTATAGGAAATAAACTGGCGACATTAAGAAAACCGTAATCTACATATCAGAAAAATGCTTCACCTTCCAAAACAGTTTTTATTGAACCAAAATAATTTGACACGCAAAATAGAAGCCAAAATATGAGCAAAAATTAAAAAGGCTTGACATTAGACTGTCATTGATACGATTTATCAGAGTTGTCCCTATATAACATCCAACAGTAATCTGCTGTGATTGAGTCATTCCAAAAACCCTGGTAGTGGTGTTCCATTACTTTAATGTCCTGATGAATCCGCTCGCCTTGTTCATGGCTTACATCCCAAAGATTTTGAGGGAAGAGATCTAAATGTGAATGCAAAAAGTGCATTTTCAGGAACATGTGACATCCAGGACACTGGTATGCATTTAGCAGTTCCTCAACACCTTCAATATATTCTCGAGATTTATTTTTTTCCTAAGTTTTCACAGATCCACTTGACCCTTTCCAAGATCTCAATTCCTTATCATTTAGAGTTACTTCAAACCTATCATCTCTCATACGCTCACTGATCTGAGGACCAACAAATACCCCCTCCTTCAGTTTTGCTGGTGAAATGCTGGAAAACGTCTGTGAAATGTACTGAAACCCTTGTGAATTTATGTTTGCCATGGCTTTCACAAAGTTTTAATCAATCACAACTTTATATGTAGTGGAGGAAGAAAGATTTTTGTTGGAGCAACTAAAGGATTATGCTGAACATTGTCTCTACCTAGAGCATAGATGTTTCTCTGTCCCCAATCATGACGAACATAATGCTCTACTGTATTTCTACTGTCCCATAAACACAAGAAGCAACAATATTTTGTGAAACCTCCTTGCATTCCCATTAGCAGTCCAATCACTTTCAAATCTCCACAGATATTCTATTGATGATGCTTAGTTGTTTTGGATGCTATACAATATGACAGATTTTCAGACCTTTCCTTTAGATGACATAAGTGAGCAATAGGGATTGATGGTTTCATATTTCCATTGTGAAGCAACATTGCTTTCAAACTTCTCTGGGATGAGTCAATAAACAATCGCCAATCTGCAACAAAATACTCTTGATTCAGTTCTTTAAAGAGGCCATTCACAATGTTACGGTACACCATTGGTCCATCAACTGTGGAAAAAATGTATTAGTGTTACTTCTGTTTCGGCAATAACACACTTTGACATCCATCATTAAGAAGATTCTACTGTTTCAACCTATATGCAAGAAGTTCAGATTTATCTTTTGACAATAAAAGGTCTCTGATGAGATCATTTAATTCATGTTGAGTAAAGCGTTCTGGCTGCTCCATCAGGTATAATATACTCCTCTTGACTTGACGTCTCCATGTCTCCACCAGAAGCTTCAGCTCCATAGTCTTTATACTCTACTTCATTTTCATCCAATCCAGACAACGGTAGTACAGGAACTGGCAAGGTACCATCATGTGGAACTGGCCTAATTGCAGATTCAAGTTCAGGGTAATTTTGGGTTCTCTCCAATACATGAGAACCGCAAATGTCATAGCCACTTTCCTTATATTGAACCAGTCACAAAGACCATTTGAACAACTTGAGCATATCATATGTGGGGCCTAGCATACATTGAAAATGCTGAAATAACGGAATAACAAAAATACTTCTATCACAGAAACTTTGTGATAAAGCAAAGCTAAGCATATTTTTGGAATCAGCACATCAAACTCCATAAAACAGACATATTACCTTTGTTGATGACTTTTTTGTGTTGACCAGAGTAGTCTAAAGGTGAAACTGCACTCTGCATTTTTATGTAATATCCTGTGGCCACACCCTCACTGGTTTCTGTGAATTTAATGCTGATTTTAGCTTTTCTATATTTAATCCTTCTGGCTTTGTAGGCCTATGATTAGATTAGACCACTCAAAAATGGAGATATTCTGAAAGTAAATCATTAGCAGGTTATTTAAAGGGAACCTGTCACCAGATTTGGCGACTATAAGCTGCGGCCATCACCACAGAGCTCCTATATACAGCATTCTGGAGTGCTGTATATAAGAGTACAGGCCACTGTGTAGAACGTAAAAAAACCCTTTTCTAATACTCACTTAAAGGGCGGCTCAGTCTGATGGATATCGCTGCTCTCCAGTCCAGCGCCTCCTCTCTCTGGCCCAGTACTAACAAATGTGGAGGGCACCACTTCACTCACAGAGGGATCTCTTCTGACACAATAGAAACTAGTCCAATATATAGAGAAAAGAAAGTGTCATACAAGGTGATCCTCCTTGTATGACACTTTCTTTTCTCTATATATTGGACTCCACTCTCTGGTCCGGCGCCGCCTCTCTGCGCTGATCGCCGTCCTCCTTCTTCTGAGGCTTGTGTGCATGACGTGTCCTACGTCATGCACACTTGCCAGCTTTGAGTTCCTGCGCAGGCGTGGTTTGAGCTGCCCAAATCAAAGTATTGTAGTGCGCCTGGACGGGCAGTCTTTAACATTTCCTTGCGCCTGCGCATTACAGTATTTTCATCTGCCATCAGCAGGGCGGATCAAAGTGCGCCTGTTCAAGACAGCAGTGTCTGCCTGTGTTAATGATATGTACGCGTCATCCACACTGGGCTGGGTAGAAGAAACACAGAGATGGCAGCAGAGAGGAGGCCCAAGAGCAGCAACACCCATCCGACCGGACTGTCCCCTAGGTGGCTATTATTAAAGTGGGGTTATTTTTATGTTATACAGTGCGGCTTGGGCACTTATATACAGTATTCTGCAACGTTGTCTATAAGGACTCAGTGGTGGTGGCCACAGTTTATAGTCTCCAAATATGTTGACAGGTTCCCTTTAAAGTGGTTATCTATTTATCTTCCTTGCATATAGAATAGTAAGAGATTGAAATATCTATGCTGGCGGATTACACAAATGTTGGATAATGAAAATATTCTTTTAGGACATTCAAAAATCAGGAACCAGTTGTAGCTCACGCTGTTCAAGTTCTCGGCAAGACTCTGAAAGCACCCGGCCCGAATCTGAAACAGAAGATATTTTATGGGAAGACTTGCTGCACTGCGCTGAGTGTCGCTCTTCCTGCAGCAGCGAGACCGATGCGGACAATAATCACGGAAACTTATGTGTGAAGAGGGAATTCAGGGACGACCCATTTCACCAGGTACTCTTGTTTTTTATAGTAAAAAGAATTGCCCATGTCTGCTGATAAAAATTTGATGAATTCTATGTATACTTTTTCCTTCACCTTTTAATTTTGTTTTTTCTTTATGTGCTTCTTATCTTATCTTATCTTATTGGAAGCAAATTGTTTTGGCCTCATCAACAACAGATATTGAACTGGCTTTTTTCCACCTATCTAGAATAATTTGCTTCTTTTTAGGGAATTTAGTATTGTGCCTTTTTCTCTAGATGTCTTGCATCACTTTTTTTTATGTATGTTAAAAATGGTGTCTCTGTCTTTTGATGCAGGCTTGCATGCCGAGCCGTCATCATTCCCCGCACGTGACAGCGGATTTACTCAGCCATCTTGTGCCTCTAAGAGCTGCAGGTGGCCAACCACAGCTGGTATCCAGTTAAATGCTGCTCTCAATCTCTGAAAGCGGCATTTAACAAGCTCCGGCAGGGGGCATGTCATTCCCATGAGAGCGCCAGTGACCAGATCATGGGGTGACTATGAGTTGTCATGACAGCGGTAGGGTCAGCCATTGGGTCATGTTTCTTCTGTGAACGCTGGCCCATAGACCATGATTTTTGCTATACAGAGCAGTGCATGTGTATAGCACAGGTGATTAGACGATTGCAGCTTCAAGAGTAAACACAGTAAATAAAAAAAAAAAATATGGCATTCCCCCTTCCCAAAGTTCAAATCATCCCCCTTTTGCCCAATTAAAAATAAAGCCATTTAAAAAAAATGATTAAATACACAATTGGTATCACCCCATACAGAAATTCTCCAATCTATCAAAATATAACCTAAATTAATTTAATTGGTAAGTGACATAACGAGAAAAAAGTAACGCCACAATTTATTTATTTTTTTGCGCAACAACATTGTAATAAAATGCAATGGGAGGCAATCACAACATCATATCTACCCCCAAAATGGTACCAGTAAAAACTTTAGCTCAGGGCATAAAAAATAAGCCCTCATACAGCCCCAGATCCCGAAAAATGAGAAAGCTACAAGTCGCATGAAATGGCAACACGAGCCAGTTTGTTTTATTTGCAAACTTTGGAAAGTTTGTTCACAAACACATACACACACATACACACACATACACACACATACATACACATACATACATACACATACATACACATACATACATACACATACATACACATACATACACACATACACACATACACACATACACACATACACACATACACACATACACACATACACACATACATACATACATACATACATACACACACACACACACACACACACACACACACACACACACACACACACACACACACACACGTATGCAAAAGGTGATCCAACACTCGTCCAGATAAAATAAATTCCTTTATTTCAAAGATTCATTAAAAACATGGCCCATAAAATAGAACAAGGTACTGGCACCAATACACACCGCTAGCTAGTTTCAACGCACTTGCAAATTTTTTTCTTCTTTTCCAGTACACTATATGGTAAATTAAATGGTATCATTCAAAAGTACAATTCATCCGACAAAAAAAACAAGCCCTTAAATGGCTATATTAATGGAAAAATAATAAAGTTATGGCTCTTGAAAGAAGAGGAGGAAAAAACAAAAACCTGAAAATTGTCCTGGGGTGATGGGGTTATAGGAAAATATATAAAGAGCATTTATTTTTCATCTTGCACCTAATTCATCAACTGCGTACCTCATTTGGAAGAACAGTCAGTAAATGCAACAAGACAAAAATGAGAAAAGTGACTTTAATAAATTGCAATGATGAATCGGGCCCATTATACCTAGACTCATTTGGCACATTGTTTACCAGATGGGTTTCTACATGACCTACTGTATATTGATAAGATGAACCATTCTGTGTATGAATCCTCCAGGCTGTAGCGGTAACATATCCTGGAAACCTCTGCTCTGTATAACGATCAGGAAATTCATCTTCACATCCTTTTCCTTTTCAGAGTCATTTGCCTTGGCTACATAGCTCCAATCCTGGCCTTGAAAAAGTCAGTGCTATAGTGTGGGAGGGAAATGACTGCAAGAAAGCAGATATGTCTGTATTAGAGATAAGCGGAATGATCATGAACCGGGTGAGTGCTTTGTATCGTATGTACCTAGGTTCCAGTTGACTATAAATTGTGAGTTTTTTTCTAAAATATGGCAATTTTTAAAGTAAAGAGTTATTAAATTGGGCTCCAAAAATAAAGCAATTAAGTAACATTAACAGTGGAGTGTTGTAAATTTCATTCGATAGTGCAGTTTTTGCATTTTCCATAAAAATTTTGGGTGACCTTGTAAACAGTTTGCTTCAATGTAATTACACAATATTTTATTGGGAGTTCAGATAGATCTGAATACTTTTGGATTCCAGGTATCATGGAGCAATGCATTGTGCGAGTTCATGGACTGATAAAAAAAAACCATTGCGCCTTTACAGACTTTTGATCCCAATAGTTATAAACATGGCAAGCAAACGGTTGGCAGCTGATCACATCTTTTAGACTATGTGCGTACGCTGCGTATTTGGTTCAGAAATTTTCTGAAACAAATCTGCATCTTCTGGCAGAAAAATGCACCAAATACGAGGGGTGTAATTGCCGTGTTTTTGGTGCTTTTTTTTTACCATGCGGTTTTCAGAATGAAATCCTTCTGAAGTGGAAGTGCTGAAAAACGCAGGAAAAAACACACAAACAATTGATATACTGCAGATTATTTTCTGCATCAAATCTGTAAGGGAAAGAGTAAATAACATGTGCACAGCACTTCAGAATTCTCATTGACTTTGCTGGCATAAGGTTAGGCATGCAGTTTTGTGACAGAACTGCACCCAAAAAATGCACTGTGTGCACATGGCTTAGGAGGCTAAAAAATGTTGTCAGCACACTTGTGTTAACGAGATGTGCTGTCGATAATATGCAAAGTAAATGAGGACTGAACAATCATATTAATGATCATTCCTCCCCATAGAGTTTGGTTAGGCCTATGTGAAAGAGCCAGAGGATCTATCATAAAAATCATAGCAGAATTTTGAATTTCTATTTTTACTAATAAAGAATTAATAAAAGTTAGGTAATAAGTAATATGTACTCAAAACTAGTGCCACTGTCAAATATAACTCCTACAAAAAAAGGAAGGGGGGAGAAAAAAAAACTATCAAGTTGAGGACAAAGGTTCTTTACTATCTTTTTATCTTGCACATTTTGTATACATGGCTCAGAGTTAGGTCTGCCTCAATAATGAACTAAAACCTTTGTACCTGTTTTCAGGTGAACAACTACACACCAGGGATTGGATATCAGATGTTTGGAAACTTCATTTCTCTTATTCTCGGATTGACTCCGTTTGCCTTTAGGCTATCTGAATCCAGAGACTTGGAGCAGCTGGCGACACTTTCTGCCTCCGAAATTTATAGCATTGCTTTTGGGTCCAGCACTGATGTCATGGTCATTTCCATGGTGGTTATTAGCTTTGTGGTTCGGGTTTCTTTGGTCTGGATTTTCTTTTTCTTGTTATGTGTAGCAGAGAGAACATACAAACAGGTACGTTAACTTCAATTATCTTGGCTGGTAAATAAAATAATCATTGCTAGAATGAAAGATGGAAAATTGGGGTTTGGGGCAAGCATATTATGGATCAGGGTACCAATGACTTGAAGACTGTTGCTGCTTCTGGAGATCAGCTGGATTGAAATGAGTTACATAATCTTGTGCCGAATTCTAGCACAATTGGTGATGGTTTCTACACAGTTTAATATAAGCATTGCTAAGACATGACTGTATAAAAATAGCAACAAAAAGAGGGTAATATCCTCCAAAAATTAAGTATTACAGCAAATTGGGCTACAATGTGTACATCGCCCAGGCCAAAAACTAATGCTCTACCAGGATACAGCTAAACCCCCACTAAAGTGGAAGCATCACAAATACAGGAGAAGCAAATCACACACACCTCCATGGGATGGAGGGGGGCAAAAGCTAGATGATAAAACTGCACACTAGTGGCTTGCATAGAGCGCTGTTCACACATGCAGATAACACAGTCATAAACCCGCAGCCTATTAGGTGACGCCCATACTATTAGATCAGGCGGGCTGCCAAGCTGTACCCCACCTGTGTATCACGCACGGACAGACACTCTACAATGCAAGGCCCAACAGAAAGGGGCCTGGCTGTATCTTGTACAAACCAAAAAAAAAATGAGGTTTTTGTTGGTATTTATGGCCATAAAACGTAAGCCTACAACCCTCGTAGAGCATTCATTTTTGGCCTGTGCGATGTACACACTGTAGCCCAACTTGCTGTGAGTAAGACATGACTGTAGTAGAATACGTTTGCTGTTTTCATTACTATAAACTGATATATTTGCATACATTTTCTGGATATTATCCATGCTATAACACCTTATATTGTCACATGACCTTTCTGCAGTGAAAATATTTCATAATTATTTGTATCTGTCATGAAAGTAATCTATGACCTAAGTGGAGTTTTATTTTCCGTTAAGTCTGTGTACAATAGACCTTATTTGACATTTGAGTGACATTTTCACTCTGCAAGGAAGACTAAATCTTGAACATGTATGAAAGAGGCTGACAGCAGTCTATAGGAAAATTGGAGATCCGTTAGCACTCTACCATGAAGACTACTTTCTTATGATGACTTTCCAATCAAGAAATGTCTTTGTTTGCTATAACGTGACAAAGGATTTTAACACTTTCATTACAGAGATTACTGTTTGCAAAATTATTTGGTCATTTGACTAGTGCCCGAAGAGCTAGAAAATCTGAAGTACCACATTTCCGTCTAAAGAAGGTCCAAAATATAAAAATGTGGCTCTCTCTCCGTTCATACTTAAAGGTAGGTGGAAATGACTCACCCCCCTACCCCCTCACAAACTGCTTTTAATGTAAAATCTGTTAGGCTGTGGTAAACCATTAGGTGGTAAAAGATTATTCCAACAATTTAGGCATCATTCAGACGTCTGTGAAAAAATGGACCGTTTTTTGAGGGGTTTTTTTGTTTTTTGTTTTTTTTTCTTTAAAGCGATTCATCCAAATGTCATCAGTGTTTCATCCGACTTTGGTCCGAGTATAATCAGTTTTTCATTTGTGAAAGAAAAATTCTCTTTTTTTTTCCTGTCTAGCAGTCTATAAATTCAGCCCACACTTGGACAGCATCCGAGTGCTGTTCGATTTTATTTTTCTTTTCATTGATCCAAAGACTTTCATTGCCTACTCTCTGATCAGTATTGAATGTTTCAGTGATTTTGCGCGAACTGCTCACTATTATAGGTACGAGTGCTTTCTGTGATAAAACAGATGGCACTTGTATGTGAAAACTGGTGTCCAAATGAGCCCTATTTTTAGTCTCAGTAGGATGATGGTGTGGAGACTCTTACCCTGGACAACTCTAATTCTGCTCCGTACCAGAATGTTAATTAGAAGAATATTTTTTATTTTATTTTTATTATTTTACTGTTTCAACATCCCCACTGACACCCGCCAGTCAGCTGCTTCCGAACTCCTCTCCCTTGCTTCATCGTTTGGTCTAACTCAGTGGTCCGCCTCTGCCACCCATAAAGATGGACACACATTAGACCTTATCTTCACCTGTCTCTGCGCTCTATCTAACCTCACAACCTCCCCTCTCCTCTTATCTGACCACCATCTACTGACTTTTTCAGCCCTGTCCTCCTCACCTGCCCCCCCCCCCTGTCCAGCACCTAGCACCCCCCCGCAGAAACCTTGCACACATCAACATACACACCTTTTCTGACTCTATCCTACTACTGTCCTCCATATCTTCACTCCACGACACAGACAGTGCCACCATTTTCTAAAACGCCACTCTCACATCAGCTATTGATTCAGTTGCTCCTCTTGTGCATGGCAGAGTGAGACGAATCAATAGACAACCCTGGCACAACAGCCTCACTAAAAAAACTTCGGCAAGTGTCTAGAGCTGCTGAGCGGTGGTGGAAGAAAACGCACTCTCAGGAAGATTTCACCACATTCAAAAATGCAATTCACACATTTCGTTCAGCTTTTACCTCTGCTAAGCAGGATTACTTCAGAACTCTCATATCCTCTTTAACACACAACCCCAAACAGCTATTTAATACTTTTACCTTCCTCCTTCGCCCACCACTGCCCCCTCCAACCTCCCTCATCTCCGCAGAAGAATTTGCCGCATATTTCAAAGAAAAGATCGACCAAACCAGGCAAGTCTTTTCTGCTCAACCACCACAACCCCTTCATAGAACAGACCACTGCCCCTCCCCCATAACCTTCCTCCCCACCATCACCGGAGGAGAGCTTGCACATCTCTCAAAAGCGCACCTCACCACCTGCGCACTTGACCCCATCCCACTTACCCCCCCCCCCCACCTCACCACTATCTTTATTCCCGCCTTAACCCATCTCTTCAACCTATCTTTATCAACTGGTACCTTCCCTTCTGCCTTTAAACATGCAACAGTCACGCCCATCCTAAAGAAACCTTCTCTCAATCCAACCTCTACTAACAGCTATCGCCCCATATCACTACTCTCGTTTGCCTCAAAACTCCTGAAACAGCACGTCCATGCTGAACTTTCCTCCCACGTCTCCTCTAACTCTTTCACAACCTACGGTCTGGCTTCCATCCACATCATTCTACTGAAACTGCCCTGACTAAAATTACAAATTACTTACTGCCAAAGCTAACAATCACTTCTCTATACTCCTACTTCTAGACCTGTCCTCAGCCTTTGACACTGTCGACCACTCCCTCCTACTACAGATCCTCTCTTCCCTTTGTGTCGGAGACTTCGTCCTCTCTTGGATCTCTTCATACCTTTCCAACCGCACTTTTAGTGTCTCTCACTCCCACACAACCTCTTCATCCCGCCCTCTCTCTGTTGGCGTCCCTCAAGGCTCTGTCCTGGGCGGAGCTGCCGCCTTACCACCGGGCGGAGCTGCCGCCTTACCACCGGGCGGAGCTGCCGCCTTACCACCGGGCAGAGCTGATGCCTCACCACCGGGCAGAGCTGCCGCCTTACCACCGGGCGGAGCTGCCGCCTTACCACCGGGCGGAGCTGCCGCCTTACCACCGGGCGGAGCTGCCGCCTTACCACCGGGCGGAGCTGCCGCCTTACCACCGGGCGGAGCTGCCGCCTCACCACCGGGCGGAGCTGCCGCCCAACCTACGCCCCTCCTACTGTCTCCTCCCCAAAATCCTATAGAATGTAAGCCCGCAAGCGCAGGGTCCTCTTCCCTCTGTACTAGTCTGTCTATTGTAACTTGTATATGTATTCTGTATGTAACCCCCTTCTCATGTACAGCACCATGGAATCAATGGTGCTCTATAAATAAATATTTAATAATAATTTCTAAGCAGAAGATGACTGTTACGCCACAAGAAAGTCAAAGGTTTAACACCAAATTAAGATGCAGTGTGTGATAGAGCCGTATATGAATAATGCAAGCACAAAAATCTACCTCTGAGTCTGAATTAAAGAGGCCCTGTCACTTGCTCAAAAATTGAGTTAAGTAACTTTTTTTTTTTTTTTTTTTACATTTTTGTGCTGCGCCACTCCATTGCAGAGATATTCAAAATTTTTGCTTCTGAAGTTCAATATGTGAAATCTCTGCTTTCAGTTCGATTTGGCATTTCTTCTGAGTCTCCTCTAGGAAAATGGGCTTTCACCCCTCCTTTCCAGACCTTGCCAGACAGCTCGGCAGCATCTTGAGATTGCAAGACAGCTCGATAAGCTGCTGAGTTTCGATTGCCTATGTCTAGGAGGGAGTGGTGAAAGCACATGCTCCAAGAGAAGACTGAAGAAACACTCAATTGGACTGTAACGAGAGATTTCACATATTGTGCTCCAAAAGCAGCAAATGTGACTATCTCTGCAATAAAGTGAAAAATGGGGGGGGGGGAAGGCAATCCCGAAAGCGCAAGGATTTTTACAAGGTACTTAGCTCCATTTTAATGAGTGATATCTGTTCATTTGAAGGATTTGTGATCAATATATATATATTAATTTTACAGCAATATCTACACAATTTTTTTTGATAGAGCAACATTTAGTTTTAGAATATTTCCTTTAAATCAGTTTTGTAAAGAAAAATGGGTTATAATTACTCAGTGATTAGCATTATTTCTGAATTTATTTAAAGGTAGATGAAACACTGTCTACTGACTAGAAATTAAGGGTTATTGCTATCTCAAAGATACAATCCCAATATGTAGTAGTTATAATAATATTAGCAAATACCTCCAATTAAACTGTAGTATAGTTCTCCTGATTTAGCCTTGTTGCTTACCTCATGTGCAGGGCATTACAGTAGTTAGGTATCCATGGTTAATACCACTCATATAGTGACAGTTAGTTGCTCGTGGCCATAACCATGGGTATCTAAGGTCCTGCAATGCCCTGTACTTGAAGCAAGAGACATGGCTATTTCACAAGAACTATACTACTTCTCTAATTTGAGATATTTGCTAATATTCTAATTACACCTACTACATATTAAACACCAGGAGAAGAAGAATGGGTATGATTGCCACACTGCCGTATTGACCTACTCCTGGATGTTTCTCTGACTACGGCAGCGCAGCAATCATACCCATTCTTCTTCTCCTGGTGTTTGCTGTTACATTCATAGGGCTGCTGCAGCCGTCATTTTGCTCATTTCCATTTGGTTGTGACTCTCACAACCTGCCAAGGTGAGCATTTCCAAAAATTTTTTTAATAGTCTTTCTCTGATAAAACCCCAGATTGCGCTCTTCTTTTTTTTTTTTTTTTTTTCCTCCAGCTCTCTGCACCTATAGGGATAGGATCTTGGAGATGGGAATAACCCTTGGGAATAACCCTTTAATGTTTTATTTGTACGTGTTTTTGCAATTATTTGGTCGTTTTGGACAAATATACCACATTGAAGGATACCTGGTGTGACCATTTCACTTATATTTATTGCGGTTTATTCTTTGACTGAAGACTCAGACTAATGTTGCCGCAATTTGCATTACTTGGAGGGAAACTTTAGAACACTTGTGCCCTACTTACTTAGAAATTTGATTAAGACAATCCAAACTTGATTTCTTCCCAAGAATGAATCTCTGACCTTGCATATCAACTAGTGTTAACAATATCTGTCTTATCATTTCTAAGCGAGGCCGGTAGCTGTAAGAGAGTAAAGGTGTTCCAGTGTTTGGGGATTTCTTACTCTGACGCTAGATGTTGTGTAATATACCTACAATCTACATGCTGACGTAGAGAATATTTGTATATTTTCCCCTTACAGCGGAGAGGCCCCCAACGTTCGGTAGATGTAATAGTATCATCAGCTTTCTTACTGACCATATCGGTGGTGTTCATTTGCTGTGCACAGGTAAGATATCCTTTTTCCACTTGTATCTATCAGCCCGACAGACGTTGAATGGAGCTACTGTGTGTGTGTGTGCAAGAAGCCCTGCTCTTTAGGGTACTTTCACACTTGCGTTTAGCGCAGTCCGTCACTATGGAGAATAGCGCAGTCCGTTAATGCACTGCGCTGTTCTCCATAGACTTGTATGGACGACGAACTGTAACGCAAGTGTCAGCGTTGCATCTGCTGGACGACATAGCGTCGTTATTTTGACGCTGCGTCGGGTGGAATGAACGCAGCATGTAACTTTTTTTGAGTGGCGGAAACCTTTATTTTTCACTGCGCATGCTCATTTTTTTTTTTTTTTTTTTATTTTTTTTTAAATCACAAACTTTATTTTGTTTCTCGGTGGCCGAACGTTCAGCTGAGCGCCCGACCGCCGGCATGTGAGAGCTCTCAGCTGAGCGCCGCTGGCATGTGAGAGCGCTCAGCTGAGCGCCCCCCACCGCTGGCATGTGAGAGCGCTCAGCTGAGCGCCCCCCACCGCCGGCATGTGAGAGCTCTCAGCTGAGCGCCCCCGGCCGCCGGCATGTGAGAGCGCTCAGCTGAGCGCCCCCGGCCGCCGGCATGTGAGAGCGCTCAGCTGAGCGCCCCCGGCCGCCGGCATGTGAGAGCGCTCAGCTGAGCGCCCCCGGCCGCCGGCATGTGAGAGCGCTCAGCTGAGCGCCCCCGGCCGCCGGCATGTGAGAGCGCTCAGCTGAGCGCCCCCGGCCGCCGGCATGTGAGAGCGCTCAGCTGAGCGCCCCCGGCCGCCGGCATGTGAGAGCGCTCAGCTGAGCGCCCCCGGCCGCCGGCATGTGAGAGCGCTCAGCTGAGCGCCGCCGGCATGTGAGAGCTCTCAGCTGAGCGACCCCGGCCGCCGGCATGTGAGTGCGCTCAGCTGAGCGCCCCCGGCATGTGAGTGCGCTCAGCTGAGCGCCCCCGGCCGCCGGCATGTGAGAGCTCTCAGCTGAGCGCCCCCGGCCGCCGGCATGTGAGTGCGCTCAGCTGAGCGCCCCCGGCCACCGGCATGTGAGTGCGCTCAGCTGAGCGCCCCCAGCCACCGGCATGTGAGAGCGCTCAGCTGAGCGCCCGGCCGCCGGGTGATCAGCTGATCGTTCACAATAGTCTGCTGCCAGTAAAACTGTAAAGAAGAAGAAAAAAATTAAAAAAAGAAAAAGCTTTCCGTTGTTTTGTACGATCCGTTGTGCCATTATATGCAACGCATCTGTTGCATCCGTCACACAACGCAATGCAACGGATGCCATTCAACGCAAGTGTGAAAGTAGCCTTACATTGACCACTGCGATCAGACATTCATCATCCATCCTGTGGATTGGTAACAAACGTGATTTTTAGGGAAAACCCCTTTCAATATAGCTAACAAATATCATCAAAGGGCAGTTCATTCATTTAAATGAGAATTGTATAGTGATTGATTTCCCCTTGTGGTGGAGCTGCTGGAGAAGTGGACAGTCGCTGTCAGGTTCCTCCATCTTGCACAGTACTTGGGACACTGTTAGAAAGATGACGCAATAATGAGCTAATCAAAGTGGGATTTTCCAAAACCGCAAGGCACCAAATTGGTGACAAGTCATTACTATGTGCCACAGACTGGCAGGAAATGGGGCGTAAAACCATTACATATACAGAATTCTATCACAGGAGGAACATAAGAACAGAGCCGAGTGAGAAACCGATCTCTGTAATGATAAAGACTGCAGTGACCTTCAGACACATCATGCGTTACATACTCTATACCTTGTCCGTCCTTCATTATGCTCCTGTAGATTAGCCGTCTTTGGCTCTAAATCACACATATACTACAGGATTCTCCAATAATCATCATTTATGGTCACTTAACCGACACATTTCTGAACTGCTTTCTATAGTACTGTGGCTAATAATGAATGCTATATGAATTTCCCACAACCTTTTGTATTTGACCTTGTGGTCAGTACAGATTTTATACGGCAATTTATGCAGTACTGATGCCTTACAATTAGGCTTTTGTTTGTCCTGAAATCTGAAGATGATGAGATGCCGAAGCATCGGTCTGCCATCTAGTGAGGGAATCTGGTACAGTGCATGTCCTTTTCATTCCATGAGTGCCAGAACGGTTATTCCCTGAAACTATGCTGTCGTGGCACAGAGCCTGCCCCCTGCTGCACAGAAGGCTAGTGTTATGGATCCTTTACATGCTGCCAGTGTGAACATAGCCATAGTAGGCGCTGGCTGCACATTTGATGAGCGCTGCTCCTCCATCAGTGCTCATTTATTACTGAAATAAAATATATACGTCATTTTTAATAACAGGAAATACTAAATTTGCACAATTACCCTATTCTTATTGGTTTGCTTCCTGTCTTCTTTTTTTCTTTTGTTCTAGCTTCTTCATATTCATGAAACGTTTCTGGAGTGTCACTACAACTGGGAACTCGTCATTTGGTGCATTTCACTAACTCTCTTTTTATTGAGATTTGTTACTCTTGGATCAGAAACCAGCAAAAAATATAGCAATACCTCAATATTATTGACAGAACAGGTAAGCAAGGCATCTTCTATGTGACGTAGACGTGTTTACTGATATTGTAAACTAAACCCTAGATCATCCGAACATCTCTTCCTGCTCTTTCTATTCTTTCTCATGGCGGGCTTTACTAGTTCGGATATACCAAGAGTGAACACAGTTCTATGGTAAAAGTTGTTTATTTGGCCCTGACTGGCATTGAGTGCTACTTTCTACAAATTAACACCATATATCTGCATGTTACAACCTCTATTTTCTTTTCTTTATAATTTCTGGGGGGGTTTTTTTTGTTTTTTTTTTTTTACTATATATAAATAAATAATATATTTTTTTTTTATATATTTTTTACCAAAAATGTAATTACTATAGCAAATTAGCATTTTGTATAGGAGAATTTTCATTTTATGAACCTATAGGGCGCAAGTCAACCATGGTTTAAAATGGCCATAAATGTAACCATTTTCTCTAACAATCAGATATTTTTCCTATATGAAAGTTATTTTTGGCTAACCCTGTCCTATACGAAGTATTTTTATATTTTATAAATTTATTTCAAGCATCTAATAGAAATCGGTAGTTTCCATCCATTTCTGAATTACTTCTTATTTTTAACCTGTTTATATTACATTTCAATTACTAAAAATAATTTGTTTGATATTTTTCTTAATGAATGAAATTCTTTGAATATCAGTGTTCATTGATCTTATGAAAACCATTACTTTTATGGCTAATTTTTTCAATCTGCTTTACCATGGTCACGCGAAAAGGAGCGCCAGGACAGGACAGGACAGGGCAGATGATACAAAGTGATTTCCTGCTTCATGATTTACTTAATCATGGGTGATTGTGGAAAGTAATGGCTTTGATGAGCTGCTATAACGTTGGCACATTAGAACGATGCATTGGGCAACTTTTTGCTGTATTTAACAGATTAATTTGTACTTGAAAATGGAGAAGAAACCAAACAAGAAGGAGGAGCTGACGCTTGTCAACAATGTGCTAAAATTAGCTACGAAGCTGTTAAAAGTAAGTAATAACCTATTTGAAAAAAAAATAAGTCAGAACAAAGGAGCTGAAAAGACAAAGGCGCACACCTGACGTCTTATCCTGGTGGAACCAGTGTTAAAGGGTACAGGGAATCGCTCACCTGGGTAAGTTGTGCAAGTCACAACTACTGTAGATCACATGTTAGCGTGTAAAACCGCCTGCTGCAGCCTCACGGGGAGAAGTAATTCAGTTAAGCAGAAGAGAGGGGTTGTAATGCCGTGCTGCTGGATAGACTCAGAGACATTTTCATTACAATCAACAGGTTCTATTGTTCATAGTTCTACGCGTTTCAGAGCTAGCATGCTCCTTTAGGAAATGACAATAGCAATGTACATCTCCTGCTTCACTGAAAAAAAAAAAATCGAAAGGGTAACCCCAACTAATCACTAGGACTTGCCGTTACTTTATGATTATTTTTTTTCCTGGACTGTAGTGCTCGCTAATGTAACTGTGCTGGAGTGGGGCATGATCATGGGGTTCCTGCATATGCAACGGCTTAAAGTAGGTCATAAATGTAAATCTGCACTGCACCCCCTAGGATAAGTGAGGACCCAGAGGTCAGCTCTTACCCATAATGCAGGCGATACGTCACCGCTTATGAGATGGGTATTCCAGTTAAAAAGGGCCAACCACCATAATTTTCATATATAAACTAAAGCCAGTACAGCGGAACCTTGGTTTACAAGAAAAATCCATTCTGGGAGTGTGCTTGTAAACCAAGTTACTCGTCTAGCAAAGCAAGATTTCCCATAGGAAATCATTGGAATGCAGACAATTCGTTCCACAACTTGTGCAATGTCCCATCCTGGTCCCCTATTGTGCCATTCCACACATGCACAAACACACATATTATGCTCACCTTACCTTTCGTTCCCTCGCCGGCCTCTTGTAGTCTGCCGGTGCAGGATGTGTATCGGGTAACCATCGCGACCAATGCCGAACCTTCCGCTGGCAGCGCGCTGACGTCAAAGGCAGGAGACGCTTGCCTCTGATTGACCAGCACGCTGCCTTTGAGTAGCAGCTGACAGCGGAAGTTCCTCCATTGTCGCGATGGTTACCCAATACACCTCCTGTACTGGCGAACTACAAGATCCGGGAGGCCGGGGATGGAACGGAAGGTAAGGTGAGAATAATGTGTGTGTTTATGTGTTTGTGCAAGAGTCCAAGAGTGGGTCAGAGCGCGGTGAAAGTACGGAACCGGAAGTGTGTGCGGTGAGCATTTGCTCGTAAACTGAGTTACAAATTTACAGCAAGCTTTGCTCGTATAGTGAAATGCTCGCACACCATGTTACTCGTAAACCGAGGTTCTACTGTACTATACTGGTGCTATCATACCTTTACTTGCCTATATTTCAGAAAGTATGCATATGATCTCACAACTAAAGGTATGTTTAGAATCAGCATGATTGCACCAGTAGAGCACTTGCCTTAGTTTATATATGAAAATCCTGGTGGTTGGTCCTCTTTAAACGGAATCTGTCACCACTTTTTGTGACCTCATCTGAGAGTAGCATGATGTAGGAGCAGAGACCCGGATTCCAGTCATGTACTGGGCTGGGCTGCTTGCTGTGGTTTTGATAAAATCACTTTTACCTGTTGCAGATCTAGTCGTTCTGTAAATGCTGAGCTCTACAAATGATTTGATCAGAACTGCACAAAGGAGCCTAGTAAGTAACACATCAGTGCAATCAGTCTGCCACCACTTTATACTTTTTTCAAGATGGGGTAACAAAAACATGGTGATAAATTCCCTTTTAAGGTTTAGAATTTTTTTTTTTCCTTCATACAAAAAATCCAGAGCAGACAGATGAATGTGCATCTCTGATCCAGTTTGCTTTACTTGTTGATTTCTGTTCTTCCCATGGTGGACACAAATTTTCTGTAAACAGCGATACATATGTTCCCATTAGTAATAGCAGTACCAGCTGTAATGGGACTTGTCTGTTGTACATTATTTGAGCGCTGTTTTGCTAAAGCTTTTTGACGGCAGTAAACAGTAAGCTCGCTTGGCAGCTCTCCCTAAAGGGTTACACTCAGCTTCCCAAATAAATGTAAGAACTAATAGAAGTGAAGCAACACGAGTGTGCGGCTGCAAACAGCTTTAGGGCTTGTTTAGATGTAGCAGTATCCACACTGCTCTCCCTTGTGAGACGTCAGATCAGAGCCTGGAGTAGAGCAGGAGAAAGCTTTTATTTGTCAAGATGCATCGTTTTCCTATCTCAAGAATTTATTTGAAACTGTATTGTAGCAAAGGGTAAAGTGGAAACTGAACAGGGTCTATGATATGATGGATAAATATGATTCAAGATTTCTAATAGCACATTGCTTTCTTACAATTGAAGAGTAATTCTAATGTTGGGATTTTATGTTGATTTTCTAATAAACTTGCTTCTGTTTTTCTTTGAGGAATTGGACAGCCCCTTTAGGTTATATGGTCTGACCATGAATCCATTGCTGTATAATATCACCCAAGTGGTTATTTTATCTGCTGTTTCGGGTGTTATTAGTGATCTGCTGGGATTTAATCTCAAGGTAAGCTTTTTACTTAGAGAGAACCGGTAAGCGTGATTTTGTACTGTAAAGGCATGGCCGTAATAAAGAGTATATTGATACGTTGAGTGAAGATATCTGCATTGTGGTTCTTCTTTAACTCCTTAACGACCGCGGGCAGTAATATTACGTCCTAGCGGTCATAGTGTTACTGCCCGCGGTCTGTCCCCGGCAGCATGCCGCAATCGGCGCATATCTCAGCTGATTTTCACAGCTGAGATGTGTGCCTGCCAGGCACGAGCAGAATAGTTAACTGCTCGTGCCGTTTAACCTCTTAAGTGGCGCTGTTAATATGTGACAGCTCCATTATAACTGATTCGGCGGTAAACGTTTACTTACCAGCCGATACCGGAAGTCACGTGACGTGATCACGTGACTTCCGGTGGTTGTCATGGTAGCACAGGGTCATGTGATGACTCCTGTAGCTCACATGAATTGCTTTCGGTTTCACCCGGTCCAGAGCTGGGTGAGGCAGAAAATGAGCATATCTGCTGTTTACAGCTGTTAAGCTGTGATCAGCATATATGGCAGAGCGATCGGATTGTTGATCAATATAGCCCCCTAGGTGGACTAGTAAAATAAATAAAGTAAAAAAAAACAAACTAAAAGTTCAAATCACCCCCCCCTTTTGCCCCATTGAAAATTAAAGGGTAAAAAAAATAAAAAAAATATACACACATTTGATATCGCCGCGTTCAGAAACGCCCAATCTATCAAAATATAAAATCAATTAATCTGATCAGTAAACGGCGTAGCGGCAAAAAAATTCCAAACGCCAAAACTACGTTTTTTGGTCGCCCCAAATTTTACGCAAAATGCAATAACAGGTGTTCAAAACGTAGCATCTGCGCAAAAATGGTACCGTTAAAAACGTCAGCTCGAGACACAAAAAATAAGCCACCATTGAGCCATAGATCCCAAAAAATGAGATCGCTACGGGTCATGAAATATGGCGTAAAATGTGCGCCACTTTTTTCGGATAAACGTCCGATTTTTTTTTTTTAACCTCTTATATAAAAGTAAACCTATACATGTTTGGTGTCTATAGGCTCGCACTGACCTGAGGCATAACACCCACACATCAGTTTTACCATATAATTAACACAGTGAATAAAATATCTCAAAAACTATAGTGCTATCACACTTTTTTGCAATTTTTCCGCATTTGGAATTTTGTTGAAGCTTTCCAGTACACTATATGGTAAAACTTATGATTTCATTTAAAAGTACAGCTCGTTCTGCAAAAAAATGAGCCCTCACATGGCAAGATTGACGGAAAAATAAAAGTTACATCTCTCGGAAGAAGAATGGTGAAAAAAAAAAAAAGGGAAAGCGAAAAATCGGCCGGTTGTGAAGGTGTTAATCATCAGTTGAAGTTTTCTGATAGTTACATTTTGGTGCACAGTGGCCGGACTGTTCCCTGTGTCTTCTCCCTATTTGTGATTCCCTAGCCAATCTTCCCACCTCTGGTCTATGAATGAGTTGCTGCCTCTGTACTAAATTTCAGCAGTGACCTGTCATGAAAGACCAGTCGCAGGCAGAGAGGCCATGGAATCAGACAGGGTGCAGAAGACCCGGTGTACAGTCCAGCCCCTGTGCATCGAAATTTAATTGGAGGAAAACTTCGAAAGGTGATTAAAGAAGAAATGCAGAGCAGATTTCTTCACCAAAGGTATCAATTTAATGAGTATTACAGTGCCATTACTACCATGTCTTTTCATTGCAAAAATGTGCCGACAGGTTCTCTTTAAATGAAAATTCCAGTTTTATGTGACTAACCCTAAAATAATACCTATTGATTTTACTTGGAATTAATCAGTAGTACACTTCATTATACGAATATAAATAATTATGCTCTGTGCTCATAGGCTGCCGTTGTTCTCAGCAGCGCAGGAGAATGTGCTGCCTAGACGATGATCTTTTAAGCAAACGAAAACATTATTTCACCTGATGAACAAGTGTTTTGCTTATTCAGTGGGTGGTCGGCAGCTTGTTTACACCCAATGATTATGAAACGAGCATTCTAAGGACTACTCATTCCCAATAATTGTGTAGTGTAAAGGCCACGTCTCACTAAGCAACATCGCTAGCGACATCGCTGCTGAGGCACGACTTTTGTGACACAACAGCGATGTTGCTAGCGATGTTGCTGTGTGTGACATCCAGCAACAACCTGGCCCCTGCTGTGAGGTCGCCGGTTGTTGCTGAATGTCCTGGACCATTTTTTTAGTTGTTGCTCTCCCGCTGTGAAGCACACATCGCTGTGTGTGACAGCGACAGAGCAACAACTGAATGTGCAGTGAGCAGGAGCCGGCTTCTGCGAACGCTGGTAACCAATGTAAATATCGGGTAACCAAGAAGCCCTTTCCTTGGTTACTAGATTTTTACCTTCGTTACCAGCGTCCGCTGCTCTCACGTGCCGGCTCCCTGCTCTGTGCACACATAGCCAGAGTACACATCGGGTAATTAACCCGATGTGTACTCTGGCTAGGTGTACAGGGAGCCAGTGCTAAGCGGTGTGCGCTGGTAACCAAGGTAAATATCGGGTTACCCGATATTTACCTTAGTTACCAAGCGCAGCATGCTTCCACGCGTCGCTGCTGGCTGGGGGCTGGTCACTGGTGAGATCTGCCTGTTTGACAGCTCACCAGCAACCCGTGTAGCGACGCTCCAGCGATCCCTGCCAGGTCAGGTTGCTGGTGGAATCGCTGGAGCGTCGCTTAGTGTGACAGTACCTTAAGTGCACCATTTAGACAGCACAACACTAGCCCCACATGAGCCTATTTACTCAACTGTCAAGAAGCTGGAGGGTCAGAGACTGAACCAAAAATGTTTATCAGTTTTTAATCATTTTACTTATGAGTGAATTCAATTCATATCCAAAATGTTGAAACCAAAACTATTAGGTTTATTTTGTTTTTCTTTTTGGTAATTTGTTGTTTTGTTTCCTTCTTCTTTTTTTGTTTTTACTTTTTCTTTCTAGTTATGGAAGATCAAATCATGACGCTGAACAGATGGATTTTCCACCAGTTCTGTGGAGCACTATTTCTGGCATAAAATAAGCTGCCTCTCAGTGGTTACTGTGCTTATGTCCGAAGCCGAGGCCTATGGCAAGACATGGTTTTCAAAATTGAAGTGTTTACGTCTGACTGACTTGTGCAATTTCTTTATTTATTTTACCTTGTCAGTGTTTGTTGTTTTTTATTTTTTTCTATTATTTTAGCCTTTACTAGCCTATGGTGATAGATCATGCTACTATACATCAAGGCAAAGCAACCAGCACCTCTCTGGATACGTCCCTGAAGACATTGGAGAGCCTAAGTTTGATGCATGTGTATTTGTGAGGGGTTTTGTCCCCCCCTTGATTGTGTGAATATCCAGTGGCAGCAACATAAATAGAGGAAAATACAACAGAACTCGACATTCAGAGGTTGTCATCTATTGAGGAATAAAGCCTCCAAGTTTCATTATTCCTCAGTTTTGTCAACTGGTAGAAGTCGTTGAAGCGGCTGGAGCAGTTTTCCCACACTGTGATGAGCTGAATGATACAATATACAGAACTTATCAAGCTAACTGGCCTTGTTACAATTGGAAATGTATCAATGGAAAGTGGAGTGGGCAACCGTTACGTTTTCTTTGGCATTACAAATGTGAAGTTGATTATTTCCTAATTTAATATTTGGTTTGTTGACCAAAACCTTGCGAGGGATTTTTAAGGGAGCTATCACGGTTTTGTTTTTATCTTTGTTTAGCATATCTCATGATATAGCCCCATTTCTTAGACGTGTCTGTGTTGGTTCAGGTAAGCGTTTCTTCCATTGTTTCAAAACATAATATCCCTTAATTGTTATTTTAGTTTCTGAATCTAAAGCGGGATTGTCTTGATTTTTTTTCTTTCTTTCCCCTAAAAAAAAAAAGTAGAGTAAATTTAATTTTAAATAGATTCCTTTAATACCCTTGATTGTCAAATCACATTTATTTTTGTCTAGGATGGTAATGACGGCAGCACATAAATAGGAAGCGCACCTAAATACCAGCAGCATTAAACGACCGCCGATCTGCAGCATCTTAATACCCTGTTTACAGGTGGACTGCACGCTCGTAGCACACTGAATATTCTATAATGCCATTGTTCTCGGCAGCACAAGTCTCCTTATATAGGATAATGTGCTGTCGAGAATGATGATCTTTTCGGCTGGACAAAAAAAATCATTTCACCCTGTGAACGTCATTTTTGCTTGTGATTTTTCACGTCCATCTTGCAGTGTAGACAATCTTTCAGTGTAAAATCACTTTTAGCCTCCGTACTCCTGGGATCTCCATTATTAGATGAGAACATCTTTTGTACAGTATAACAAGGGCCAAGCTTCCTACTGCACATGCTCACCGGCACCAAGACAACAGGAGCCATTTTAAAGTAGAATTGTTTTGTCTAAGGAGACACTTATAAGTGTGATTTTGCTTTTAAAGATATTTTGGAAACTATTTATGTTGAGATTTCTTTGTATTTTGCCTCTAAGCAGTTCTCTGGGAACAAAAAACAATAGATAAAGCATCTCAAGGGCATCAAATGCGCATTTACAATGCGATACAGATCTGTGAGGCTAACTTCATCACCGCTAATATCAAAAAGCTCTTTCTTTTTAAACTGTAATTGGGTAACAAAATGTTTTTGCGTTCAGAATGCTACAAGGTGATACCCTATAGATATTGTCCCTGACTGATCAAAGTGGCTTTAGGAACACTTTTATAAGTTGCAAAATGTTTGCACCAGTGCAATATTTTGTATGTTTGCAATTTTCACACTAGTTTTGCCCAGCTTCTGCAAAATGAGTGGAGCTTGGGCAGATGCCACAGATTATCTAATTCATGATTTGTTGTTGTGCCTCATGCCAGAAATCTTAATCCAGATCCTTACTGGAGTAAGATTTGTGGCGAGGCTCACATCACTTTTCAGATGCACCAAAGTTATTAAGGAATTGGGAGCATCGGACTCCACAACGATCCCTCATCAAGACTGGCATGAACAACACTGGTCTTGTCCATTGTCTCAGAGGTAGAGCATTAAGTTAATAAAATTTTCAGTGTTACTCTGTTGATTGATGGTGAAATAAGATTCTGGTCATGCTTGTGTTACACTATTTTCAGTATTCTGATTGCAAGTTTAGTTTATTTTAGTACAATACAATACATCCTTTTTGGTTGGGATTTAGTTAGTATAGGAGAAAATTCAGGTCCCAGCTAAAATAAAAAGTGCTTGCTTTGTACAATATCCCTGCCATCTTGTATACTATAGGGTATTACACATTTATGGGAATCAGTCAACCTTTTGAGATTTTTTATTAATGTGTCCATACAGGTTGTATACTCCTGTTTGCCTCCTGGATGATGTCTTGTTCTGTAAAAATCATCTTTTATAGCTTCGATATTCCAGGCTATGGGGTGTGCGCTGTCCGGAAGGTAACACTGTCTGCGGCTGCTAATTCCACACCTGCACATTCTGCATGCCAAATCTCCTCTGCACTGTGTCGCCTTTCTGTGGGCACTATCTTCAATTTTGATGTGCAGGGGAGAGACAACAGGCAGAATACGCAGGCAACGGATTTTCAGCTATGCACCTGACTTTAAAGGCACACTGAAAGGGAGGAGAAATCTTGTATAATGAAGACCACAGGCAGTCTTACATTCCCCACAGCCTGGAAAATCAAAGCTATAAAAGAGGATTTTTACTTAAGAAGCCATCATCCAGGAGGCAAATGGCTATGACTAATTTTAGCTGTATACAACTTGTATACCATATAAATAACTTAAAAAGCTAAAAAGGGTGACAGATTCCCTTTAAGCTGTATATGGGACAGTGATGCAGCCAGTGTCTGCACTTAATGTCTGAGCATACACATTGAGTGTGGGGTATACTGAATGAAGACAAAGAGTAGTGAGAGAAATCCTACGCGTTTCAGCTATAGGAAGCCTCAATCACCTATCCATATAGCTGAAACGCGTCGGATTGTTACTAAAGCCTAGCCCTGTGGCTGCAACATGCTACACTATTTTAATGTTTCTATAATAAACGGGACGTTTTAAAAAAAAATTCTATTACCGACAGTTGTTGGATTTTTCTCACTACTTTTTGCATTCTTCAATTTGCTTGGAGCCAAAGGCGAATCCATAACAAAGGAGGACTACAGAGAAGGGGTCAGCTGAATTACTCTTTTATATTTTTTCCTATACTGAATGAAGGGACAAGGCGCCAAATAATAATGATAATAAAAGGATAAGTAGTCAATGTATTGAATTGTATAGTCAAATCTAAGAAAATTGTGTTGTTGTTTGTTTTTTTTGGGGTTTTTTTGTCTTTTTTTAGGACATACTTTAAATAGGGGAAATTGAAATGCACTACCATAACTAATCACATTGCTGTATTTTTTTGACTAAAAGATGCACTTTTTAGCAATAAAATATCTTGCTAAAAAGTGTGCATCTCTTATTGTTCAGAGGCAACTTTATAATATGAAAGCGAACTTTAATATTGCTTCCTTCCCAATCATTGAGAGAACAGTCCAGCGGTTAGTCACTAATCAGTCTGTTCAGTGCAGGGAATTAGAGGAAGCTACCAAGACATGCATATCAACTCTTTATTATTTGAAGGACCTTTACGGTCATGTGATCCATCATATTCCTGGAAGGAACTTCAAAATGTGGTAGTGTATTCATGTAAAATCAGTGTGTTTGCGTAGAAGAGTTCTGTGTTTGTGTAGCAGAGTTGTGTGTATTTGTATGAAGGACAGCTGTATGTCTATGTAGAAACAGTGTACACGCGTTCGCACATGTAGCAGATGTTTGTGTATTAGAGCTGAGTGTGTGTACTGTGCGTAGATGTGTGTATGCTGTAAAGCTGTGTTTCTCTGCTGCATGTATTAAACATAAATTGTACAGTAGTGCATTAAAATTACTGGTATTGACCCCTCCACTTTTTTACACAACCAAGAACATTTATTTAAGGGGAAACATGTTTGTCTTATTTTTTGATCTCTAAACCTGGGGCCCATCCAATAGTACAAAAATTGCAGTTATTTTTAGAGAACTGGTGCAGCACAAAGATACGGGTGCGAGGTTCGGATATATTTTGCTTGTTACTGTATTGCTGAATTATTGGACCATTCAGGTGACTGGCAAAATTGCACAATTCCTATAGAACTGTAATGGCTGACATTTCCTGTTATCAGATTTGAACAGCGGCTTTAGACTGTTAAAATTGTAAAAATCTACAGCAAAGAAAACAACATAATGTTTGGCATTTGAGGTGGTATTTTACATATAAAATGTCATCCAGTTCTGCTGGATGATTTGTTACATAGACTATTTCCTAATTCACATCCACCCACAGCATTCTGCATTTTTGACCATCTGTGGTTTATTTTATTATACTGTTATTTATACTGCACCATGTCCTGTACCTAGGCTTTTTGTGGTAGATGTCTTACATTGACACCTTTTAATGTACCATTTGCATGTTAGAATAAGAAAAATTACATGGTGTAGTAACTGTTTTTGTTTTTGTTTTTTTTTTTTGCACTAAATTTGTGCGTTTTTGTGGACACTTTCCACGTATAGTGGACTTACACCATTTTTTCCCCTAATATTTGATGATCTATGCCCTGCAGATCAGTGTGGGTCGAGATTTTGAGCTCCAACCAATTGCCCAAAACAAATGTCACATGCCGGGAAATGGAAGTGCTCTGTGCCTGCATAAACGTGCCCACATGGCAGTGTACAGGCTGATTAAACTTTCTGTTCAATCCATACTTTTCTGTGGGCGCTTATACAGGAGCAGATTACTTCTTCTCGAGCAGCGGACAGGTGACAAGTGTTTTTGAGGACCTGGACCCAAATTAATCTATAGAGCATATTAGGCCCTGTTAGATATTAGAGAAAAATAAAACAAGTGTACCCTTTTTTACCCATTTTCCACCAATACCTGTTTTATACCAATCAGCCATATGATTAAAACCACCTCCCTTAATATTGTATAAGGTTCCCCTTGTTACCAGATACCACAGAATGTCTGGAGTCTTTGCCTCAATGGTTCAAAGCTGTTTTGGTGGCAACAAGACATTACCATTCCCTTCAAAATAGTATTGGTACTATATACGTTGACTTCATTATCAATTTTGGTCCAACCTTTGTAGCCCCCCTCCAATTCTAAAAAGGCTGCAATGCTGGTTCAACACTATAAGACTACATTCACACATTAATGTGAATTTTACAATCCTTCAGAAACAGACCATTTCTTCTCAGGTGGCATCCATGTAGCAGCCATGCTGCATCTTTTCTTATCTCATCTATTCTTTCCCACTGTAGAGATGGTTTTGCTCCCATACCAATTAAAAGACCCCAGAAGGTGTTTTCATTTCAAATTAATCACTAAACATTAGATCTGTGTGACACGGAAGCAATTTGAAGGCATTCGGACTTTCATCCATGTTTCATGGATCCACATTGACTTGTATGGCCCACAAGCAAGGATCATACTAGGACATGTTCTGGGTCTCACAGATCTCACACTGATTTTCATGGTTGTGTGTATAGATCTATGAATAACTATAGAGCCGTGAGCCATCTGAGGAAAAACGATAGACATTTCACATAGAAAGGTGAAAGTAACCTTAAAATAACATCCAAGTAAACTGCAGGAACCAAGGATTCCCAGCATCACACTGCCTCCACAAGAATGCCTTCTCATAGTGCACCCTGGTGCTACCTCTTCCCCCAGTTAAGCGCTATACACTGCCACTCATACAATATAAAGAAATACATTATTTGAGATGGTTCCATAGCCCAGCTCTGGTGCCATGGACCTATATTGACACTTAGGCCAAGTTCAGGCTGTGCTGATCTATACAAAGCATTTTGTGTTTTAAAAATTTTCACTAAATTCAAAATGTAACTTTTTCAGCAATGTATGCTACAGAAGCCTGTTAGACTGACTGCTAGCTTTCCTCCCTCATATGCATCATTGGCCTTGGATTGCCCATAACCCAGGTTCACGTTTTCTCCTTGCTGATCAGCACTAATCACTGCTTACCAAGGAAACCGCACCAAACCTGCCGGTTTGGAAGTGGTCTGACTACATAGTCTAGCCATCACATGTTGGCCATTGTCAAAAATGCTCAGGCCCTTACACTTACTCATTTTTCCTACTTCCAACACATCAACTTCAATAAATGACTGTCTACTTGTTACCTAGTGTATTCCCCCTCTTGCCATTTTTAATGACATAATCGATGGTGGTCAATTTACCAGTGGTTGAAATGTTATGGCTGATTGAGGTATTTATTTTGTATTATTTGGGAAAAAACAGGAATACAAACAAAAAGCAGTTTTTTTTCTAGTAGGAAATGTTATCTCCTACGTCTATCGGAATGGGTTTTATTTTTTTTATCTATTTTTGGGTAAACACAGACCATAAGGTGATTAATAGGTGACTACAGGTACGATCATGGCGGTTTTATTGTTTGGGGTTTTTTTTTATACAAAATTATGCATTATTGGAATTGTATAACAAAGTTGTGATCTTTGGGATAAAGAATGGTTCTACAAAAACAAATCTGTGATAGCTCCCCTAATCCACCCTCCACTGATGGTTTTGTTCATTGCTTCATATTAAGCTATTATTCAAGCAATAACTGTTCTTGGATACTATTAAGTAGGTTGTGTATTATATGAGATGTGTTTGTGACTCTTTCCAGTAATGTTGATTTTGAAGTCCTGCACCTTTTTACGGTTTATTTGTAGATATTTAGTAGTGTTTTATTGTTTAAGTGCTTTGTGTTTGCCACTATAATTTTGTGACCTCTATACCAACTCAAGTCCACATTTTATCAAGTGTATGACTGTGTTGTCTTTAGTGGTTTTTTTTTTTTTCTTTTTAAGTATTAACGTTTAGTTGGGAGAAAATGTAAGCTACTTTTTCTTTGATTTACACCATAAATAGGTTCAGGATATTGTGAGTGCCAAAAATGTTAAAATGTACAGTGTTTCATCTAAATGTCCCTATTTGTAAGGGTGAATTTAAGTTTAAGTAAAGTTATTGCATTTTCTATTCTGCAGTATTGTCTTTGAAGTCAAACAGAATATCAATTTGGGATAACTCATTTCCACATAATAGGAATTTGTACCAGCATCTAAGCAATACAGAGAAAACATAAAATAATTATAGGCAGCTACCGTGTGTAGGAATAGCAGTTTTATTACAAAAAAAAACTAAAAAGCAATTTTCAAACATGCGGGAACGGGGGCGATTGTTAGGTTTTCAGAAGTCAGAAAAGTTCATTTATAATGCTGAACCCACTTGCAGTTTAGCTAGATGTTGACTGTTAGGATGTGTGTAGTGTTTGTTTGTTTTTTCATGCGGCTTTTGCTGTGTATTCTGCACCAATTTCCATGTGAAAATGACCCACAAACTGCTTCCTTTTTATTTTTCATGATCAATTTGGGTTGCCGTTTATGTATTTGTGGATTTTTTAGCTACAGATTTGAAAACCGCTTAAGTGACATGTCACCTATTTATTTGACTCCTGCCTGGAAACCGTAAGTGGTAGCCACACACTGATTAGCCCTATTGAAAGGGGCTAATTCATATGTAGAACAAATACAGCAATCTAAAGGTCAATCACATATCTGCCATGGGTTCCAGTGCAGAAGCTCATAATTTTTCACCCAAAAAGTCCTCCACGTGAACAAAGCCTTAGGGTACCTTCACACTTAGCGATGCAGCAGCGATCCGACCAGCGATCTGACCTGGTCAGGATCGCTGCTGCATCGCTACATGGTCGCTGGTGAGCTGTCAAACAGGCAGATCTCACCAGCGACCAGTGAACAGCCCCCAGCCAGCAGCGACGTGCAAGCGACGCTGCGCTTGCACGGAGCCGCCGTCTGGAAGCTGCGGAGACTGGTAACTAAGGTAAACATCGGGTATGGTTACCCGATGTTTACATTAGTTACCAGTGTGAGCAGGGAGCAGGGAGCCGCGCACACTGAGCGCTGGCTCCTTGCTCTCCTAGCTACAGTACACATCGGGTTAATTAACCCGATGTGTAATGCAGCTACATGTGCAGAGAGCAGGGAGCCGCGCACACTGCTTAGCGCTGGCTCCTTGCTCTCCTAGCTGCTGTACACATCGGGTTAATTAACCCGATGTGTACAGCAGCTACATGTGCAGAGAGCCGGAGCCGGCAGCACAGGCAGCGTGAGAGCTGCAGAGGCTGGTAACTAAGGTAAATATCGGGTAACCACCTTGGTTACCCGATGTTTATCTTGGTTACAGTTTACCGCAGCTGTCATACGCCGGCTCCTGCTCCCTGCTCGCTTCATTTGTCGCTCTCTTGCTGTCACACACAGCGATCTGTGTGTCACAGCAGGAGAGCGGCTTTGAAGAAAACGAACCAGGGCTGTGTGTAACGAGCAGCGATCTCACAGCAGGGGCCAGATCGCTGCTCAGTGTCACACACAGCGAGATCGCTAATGAGGTCACTGCTGCGTCACAAAAAGCGTGACTCAGCAGCGATCTCGGCAGCGAGCTCGCTGTGTGTGAAGCACCCCTTAGAATAAATCAGACCCGCTATCGAACATTCTTTTATTTTATGGTCACAGTCACTTCTGTATGTTACTGTGAAAATGTAATGAAGCATCACAAGAATAAAGCTATAGTAAGACATTAAAGAGGGTGTCAACTACTGAATAATCTCTTATTAATGACCCCAGGTTGCTGCATAAATTTAAAAAAAAAAACACAAACAAACACAAAACTCTATACTTGCCTCATGGGCTGGCTCCAAAAAAATAGCTAGATACACCAGCCTGAGAGCGAAGATTTGATTATTTTTTTTTTTACATTGATGTACAGTAACACACTTGTGCCATTTTTAATAAAGGTTTGTCCAGTAGTTAACCAGTTTCACAGTCTTTGGTAAAGGTAGCCATAAAAGTTTAGCTGAAAAGACTATTGCACTCATGGAAGGTGCAACCTAACTCTTCATGATGTTTCTGTAGGGTTCATTAAGGGCCAAACATTACTTCTAATGGTGAGTAAAGGTTGTGAGCGGTCACTTCCCTGAATGCCATACTCCTCTCTCTGACTTTTATTGTGTACCACCTTTCAGCGTTTCCCTTTACCTTGTTGGTAGACTGTAGACCGTGCATCTCAAAGATTTCTGCAATGGTGGCATGCAGAAGACAAATTGTGGCTGCATCAATTAGTCGTTACGTTCTGTGTAATTACATTGTGGTCCTTTTAGCTTAAATGACCCATGTGGTTTTCATGTGGAGTAATCCGCAGGTCATACTAGGGATTTGAGGTCTTGAACTAAAATGTAAATTTAGAGATTAAGCAATCTCATTCACAAATGTACATGTAATGCATAATATAATTTCTGAAATCTAGAAAGTTTATTGGGCAAGGAAAACACACCAAAGGAATATCTGGGTCCATCATGTTACCAACCTATTGCATAAGGATCCTCTCTGTATTGAGTTTCCTAATCTGGGAGAGAATATTTTACTTGAGCCTTTTCTAAAACATGACTTGACCATAACAATTGGTTGGCTAATTATAATGCTCTGCGGAGTGCTAGAATTCAGAACTGATAGTGAGACCCCAATACAACCTATTAAGGGATTTATCAAGTTCTGTGCGTAAATTAGCCCCAGCTTTTGTTATAAATCATTTTTGCACCAAAAGCTCATAATTTTGTCATTTAATGCAGCATTTGTGACTTTTGGATTCTCTGGCTTATCACACCCACATTTACCAAACATCGAGCAACACCTTGGCACAATAATGGCAATGTAAATTTTCAAAGGTCCTTCATGATAACGCTCTCTGTCTGATCCTTAGCTATGAAGTAAGGAATTCTTTTCTGCAGGACTATCAGCAGTAGGTTATTTATCGACCATGTTGGCTTTTTTTTTTTTTGTGCATAATGAAGCACTTCTGATTCTACTTACCAGAGAAGCATATTAACGTGTATTACTACCGTGTTTCCCCGAAAGTAGGACCCCCCGAAAGTAAGGCAGGGTGGGGGTTTCGGGGGGGTCCGCCAATGTAGGGCACCCCCCGATTGTAAGGCAGGGTAGCGGGGGGGGGCCCGGGGAATGTAAGGCCGCCTATGGGTGGTGGTCGCGGCGTAATGTAAGGGGTGGGGTCACTGGGGACAGTACAGGAACTTGCCGCTGTTCCCTTGCTCCATCCAGGCCTTCTCCAGTCTCGTGCCACCCGTGGTCTGCCTCCGGTGAATGGCCCCCGCAAGGCTCCCTGCTGGCCATCAGCTCGAGCTGTGATTGGCCAGTCAGCCGGCTCGCAGCTGATTGGCCCTCAGCTCGAGCTGCGATTGGCCAGTCAGCCGGCTCGCAGCTGATTGGCCCTCAGCTCGAGCTGCGATTGGCCAGTCAGCCGGCTCGCAGCTGATTGGCCCTCAGCTCGAGCTGCGATTGGCCAGTCAGCGGGCTCGCAGCTGATTGGCCCTCAGCTCGAGCTGCGATTGGCCAGTCAGCCGGCTCGCAGCTGATTGGCCCTCAGCTCGAGCTGCGATTGGCCAATCAGCGGGCTCGCAGCTGATTGGCCGAAATCAGCCGCGACGTCACCGCCTGCAGGCTCGCTCCGATTGGTCCAGCGTCCCTGGCATCTGAATCGTCAGCCCGGCACCGCAGAGGAGATCGATAAAGAAGGAAAGTAACGGTAAGTTCCGAAACTCTGTGTGTGTGTGTGTGTGTGTGTGTGTGTGTGTGTGTGTGTGTGTGTGTGTGTGTGTGTGTGTGTGTACGGTATGTGTACGGCATGTGTATGGGTGCCGTATGGGGCTGTATGTGTCAGTGTGTGTGTGTGTGTGTACGGTATGTGTACGGGTGCCGTATGGGGCTGTATGTGTCAGTGTGTGTGTGTACGGTATGTGTATGGGTGCCGTATGGGGCTGTATGTGTCAGTGTGTGTGTGTGTACGGTACCGGTACGATATGTGTGTGGGTGCCGTGTGGGGCTGTACCAGTACCGTATGTGTCAGTGTGTGTGGTGGCAGAGTGGGGGGCAGAACCACTGTATGGGGAGGCTGCAGGGGGGAGGATGGGGTGGATGCCGGACTCTCAAACAATGGGGAGGCTGCAGGGGGGAGGATTGTCATTTTTTTTCCAATGTAAGGCCTCCCCCGAAAGTAAGGCAGGGTGGGACTTTTGGGGGTAAAATTAATGTAAGACAGGGCCTTACTTTCGGGGAAACACGGTAGATGTAATCTGCAGGACAGAAACTTTTAGAAATAAGGCAGCACATGGGGGAAAAATACCTGTTGGGTTACAGTCAATTAATTTATGGAAATTTGTTCTTTAAAGGGATATGGTTCCCATTCTAAATGAAGACACTCGCATTTCTTCATCACATTGCTACTCCTTTTTTTACCCTGGTTTCGTCACATTTTATACTTTTTTTTTTTTTTGTATCCTTTTTCTAAATTTGAAATGTAAATCCATTTTCTGGAATGCGACCAGAAGGAATTGAATAATGTAAAATGTTACACCTGTACCTTGCTAATCCAAGTGTATAACGCTGAAGACAATGGTCGCAAAGTGTTTAGTTTTGCATATTATACAGCCACTTTTGCAGCACAACTGTACAGCTAGTACAATGACTGTTTGTGGCCATGATGTTTTGTGGAGAAATTTGGGATATTACTGGCAAAACCATGTGACCAATCGACAAGCTGTTTGAAAATCCAGCCCATCATGTGTAGTTTCAGCTGTACCCAGCAGTCATTTTTTGTTCTTGCCCTGCCGCTGCTGGTCACTTTTAGAAAATGACATACTTGTCTTTGAAATGGCTCATTTCTTCACTCATACAATGCAGTTAGCTTTGCTATAAGCCACACAGGATTGAACAGAATAATTCTTAACCTCCCCCACCCTTTAGGTAGATTTTTCATTTAGCCCTTACTATAAAAAGCAAGGAACAATAGATGTTTGCACAACCTTCCATAGGACACATTTCTCATAACCTGTGCAACATCTCTCTGAATATTACAGGGAATCTGTCAGGTGATTCTATAGTACAATACTAATGTTATCTTTAAATATATTATCCTTGCAGCTTGTTGTAAGCTCTATAGAATGCAGTGTAAACTAGTCAACATATGTAAAAACAAAGTGCATATGCCCTGCTCCCTCCTCTCACCTCTCAGTGCTGGCATCTGTCATAATAAATCTGAACTGAACTTGCACTTCTGCCCCACCCATACTTCCACCTCTCAGCAGTGATATTGATTGTACTGGAAGGTGGGTGGAGGGAGCAGTGCATATGCAGCTTGTATTTACATACACTTAACTAATGTGCACTGAATTCTACAGAGCTAACAGCAAGATAACAGGATAAGTTAGAACAATAAAACTTACTGATCCTGAAAGGTCTCCTTAAGCCCTATTTAAACATAACATTAATATTGTACTACAAAATCACCTGACAGATTCCCTTTAAGGCTGTTATTTCGCACATCTGTCTTTTGATGTCTGTGACTTAGGGGTGCTTCACACACAGTGAGCTCACTGCCGAGATCGCTGCTGAGTCACGCTTTTTGTGACGCAGCAGTGACCTCATTAGCGATCTCGCTGTGTGTGACAATGAGCAGCGATCTGGCCCCTGCTGCGAGATCGCTACTCGTTACACACAGCCCTGGTTCGTTTTCTTCAAAGGCGCTCTCCCACTGTGACACACAGATCGCTGTGTGTGACAGCGAGAGAGCGACAAATGAAGCGAGCAGGGAGCAGGAGCCGGCGTCTGGCAGCTGAGGTAAGCTTGTAACCAAGATAAACATCGGGTAACCAAGGTGGTTACCCGATATTTACCTTAGTTACCAGCCTCTGCAGCTCTCACGCTGCCTGTGCTGCCGGCTCCGGCTCTCTGCACATGTAGCTGCTGTACACATCGGGTTAATTAACCCAATGTGTACAGCAGCTAGGAGAGCAAGGAGCCAGCGCTAAGCAGTGTGCGCGGCTCCCTGCTCTCTGCACATGTAGCTGCATTACACATCGGGTTAATTAACCCGATGTGTACTGTAGCTAGGAGAGCAAGGAGCCAGCGCTCAGTGTGCGCGTCTCCCTGCACACACAGCTAAGCGGTGTGCGCTTGTAACTAATGTAAACATCGGGTAACCATACCCGATGTTTACCTTAGTTACCAGTCTCCGCAGCTTCCAGACGGCGGCTCCGTGCAAGCGCAGCGTCGCTTGCACGTCGCTGCTGGCTGGGGGCTGTTCACTGGTCGCTGGTGAGATCTGCCTGTTTGACAGCTCACCAGCGACCATGTAGCGATGCAGCAGCGATCTTGACCAGGTCAGATCGCTGGTCGGATCGCTGCTGCATCGCTAAGTGTGAAGGTACCCTTAGACTGACTGCGTGTCTCCTGTTCCGAACACAGCTTCCTAGGCGTATATGATGGCTGGAGACCCGCAGCCTGTCTTTTGTAATCTATGTTGTGGCTGCAAAAAATGGATGTGTGAATTCAGCCCAAAGCTTTACTGAAGGCTGAGATGATCTGATTTTACTGGATCCCAAGTTAACAGATCACTTCTCAACACAATTTCTCAATCATTGAGGTGGTGAGACTGAATGTTAAGACTTATTGATGAAAATGTTGTTAACCTGTAAATTTCAAGTACTGCATTATGTGAGAGAAGTTGGCTATAGAACGACTGTTTACAAGAGGTCACGTATTTATGAAGTATAGGTGATGGTGTCCCTAATCAATTGACAAGAAGAGATGCTGTTGGGAAATCACACAGGTCAAATAATTCTGGAATCATTTAAGAGAGATAATTTTATCATTTTAACCATTTTCCAAATACAGTTTAGCAATAACTCTCTAAAGTAGTTTTACACTCGTTTTAAGTGTGCTGCAGTGTTATCACATTTCCAGAATCCGTTTTTGCTGTAATGAGTGTATATCTTGGTTTTGACTATGTATATAAGGTCTGCAATGTTACATACCAGCATTAATGAAATCCCATACTGGGAGGCCGGTCTTTAGAGACTGAAAATTAGAGATTGGAGATCCAGTGTTTGAATAATGTTGAATGCAGATGTACGTCATGTATATGTAATACTATGCTCCTTACTTGTCTATTCCACCACTGCACACACACACTGCAAAATACATTTTTCTTTTCTAACTTGTTAATGACCAAAGTGCATTCGGAGTAGCGGAAAGAAAGGGCGGACTACATGCTGATTTGTTGATGTGCTGCAATTCTTTTATGTGTCTGTAGTGTTCTATATCTTGATAGAAACCATTTTATAAAGTCGTTTTTCAAATTAAGGTACAAGCATTCACTGAACTACATTTTGCACAAATTATATATTTTGAAAACAAATGTGTGAATAAACCACCAGTTAAGGAAAATGCTGTAACGCCTTAACGCTTAATAAAACCATGAAAAACATTGTTGTGTGATGGTGTTTATTTCATTTGAGCATTTTACAGAGATATTGGCACTTATATTTGTTGGTAAAAGATTTTATAGCTGATTACATAGACAAATTGTCTCCATAAAGTTGGAACCATGAAATTGTCTAAAACATGTTTTTTTATAATATGCCTTTTCACTGGAAAATCCAAACACCATAAATCCTCCTATAAATTTCACTATGCATTTTGATGATTTTTTTTCCAGAAGCTAGGAGGATGCTTCTTAAAATAATGTCACCAGGTTTTTTGTTACCCCATTCGAGAGCTGCATAATCTAGAGACAGAGACCCGGATTCCAGCAGTGTGACTTACTGATAAAATCAATGTTTTCTCTGCTGCAGATCTAGCAATTATACAGAGTTCATGAATATGCTGGACTACCTGGAAGCACACCAAGTAGTTCTCTAATGATAATCTACTGCTAATTAAACAGTGATTTTATGAAAACTACACTAAGCAGCCCAGTAAGTGAAACTCTGTTGAAAGCAGGATCTCTGCCCCTACATTATGCTGCTCTCCGATTAGGTGGCAAAAACCTGGTCACAAATTCCCATTAAAGGGAACCTGTCACCAGATTTGGTGACTCTAAGCTGCGGCCTCCACCAGTTGGCTTTTATATACAGCATTCTAACATGCTGTATATAAGAGCCCATGCTGCTGGGTAGAACGTAAAAATCACTTTATAATACTCACTTAAGGGATGGTGCGGTGCAGACTGGTCAGATGGGTGTCTCCGTTACCGGCACCACCTTTTATGGCCATCTTTGTCCTCTTTCTTCTGAAGCCTGGGTGCATGATGCGTCCTACGTCAGCTGGCATTGAGGTCCCGCGCAGGCGCACTACAATACTTTGATCTCCTGTGCTCAGGGCAAATCAAAGTGCGCCTGCGCAGGACCCCAGTATCTGCTTGTGGATGACATAGGACGCATCATGCACCCAGGCTTGAGAAGGAGGACAAAGATGGCCAAAAGAGGAGGCGCTGGTACCGGAGAACTGAGACACCTATCCGACCAGTCTGCACCGCACCGCCCCTTAGGTGAGAATTATAAAGTGATTTTTACATTCTACACAGCGGCCTGGTCTCTTATATACAACATTCTAACATGCTGTATAAGAGCTCACTGGTGGTGGCCACAGCAACTCTGGTGACAGGTTCCCTTTAAGGCCCATATACATATTGATGGCTGTTAACCGAATGTTGCTTTGACTCTCAGCCATCTCAGCAAATTCTTCCATAATAGAGCTCTCATTCAGATGAGCATACCTCCGCCTCGGCTTAGACTTAATTAGCATACGATATAACTGGTCTCCTAGACCTGCACATACTGTATATATAAATACGTATGTGTTAGAATGTTCTCTATGAGAAAGATGGTGGTTGACATGTTGGCTAGTGGCCTATCTCCAGGAGAACAATGTAATCTGCAGTTCAATATTGGACATCTCCCCCGATCATCAGTCGCCTGGCACCCCCATACCCATTAGAGTGTCTGATGAACCCATTCAAGTTCAGCCAACATTACTGTGTATGGAGACTTTTAGATTGCCTGCTAGTAAAATGGGATGTTTTATATTAAAAATTGTGAATTATTATCTGAAAAAATATGGAGTTTTAACTCTAGCCATAACAATACCTTTTTTTATAGTTGTAGATAGTGGAGTCTCAGAATGGATAAACACTACTATCTGAGCTTTATTGTTAAGGGCCAGGGGAGCAGTCTACAATGGGCTTTGAGGTCACTGGGTACATTTAGTGCATGGTGCAGCTTATCTTATGTATTTTTAGTTTTGTATACCATACCACCAGCTTTACAACCTTGGCTTCTAAATTAAATACCATTCAAATTTATGTATGCACAATCATGAGAATGAGTGTTCCATGTATTGAAATCTGAAAATAACAAATAATGTGCTTTGAAAAAGCAGCTAGAACTGAGGAAAGTAAGTTTACTGAGCCTAAGCTTATATTCACCTTTTATTGGCACCGCTCGGGTCCCGCTGGGCATCTTATGACCGCAACTTCTGACTTGTATTGGAAAGTGACCTCTGGCGCGCTCCATGAAACACTGGAGAGATTTGGTCGGTCAAAACTGCTGGAGACTGACGGGAATGGCAGAAATAGAAGGTGAAGATTCCAGAGGGTGAGGTAACTTAGATTAGAAGTATCACTCCAGAGGTAAAATAACCAAACCAAAACGCTAGAGTGTTGCTTTAAGACAAATCAAGGTTGTAAAAAGTCTATTGAGAAATCATTTAAATCTTCATTTATAGCTGTTCTAAAAATAAAACCAATGTTGAAGTGATTGCAACCTTATAGTATACAATTATCCACTCTTTTAAACCTTTAGTTAGCATCTTGTTTTCGTTAAAACATACACTTTGAAGACAATATATTTCTACTGTTTTGCAAATTCTTGGTCTTCTTGTCTCTGTGCTACAAGAATATAATAGATAAGGGAACAGTTAATTTTTCTGTAAACAGTTTTGTATGAAATATAATAGATTTCTACCACAAAACCAAGCATTGTTAGGCCACGAGCAATATTTTTAGTGTTTGCTAAGGTTTTTTTTTTACCTGCGTATTTGTAAGCCAAAACCAGAAGTGGAACAGTCTGAGGAAAAGTATAATGGAAACGTGCACTACTCGTGCACCTCTTGCATTTTTTTTTTTTTACCCACTTCTGGTTTTGGCTTACAAATATTAAAGTAAAAAAAAAAAAGACCCTAAACATATGCACATGGTTTGAAGCCACTAAGCAGAGGCTACAATTAGTGATGCGCAAGCATGCCCACCACTATTCGATCGAGCATCGGGGTGGTCGGGCACACTTGGCAGGTGATCGAGTATCGCAGGTGCTTAAAGTCCAGCCTTGCATGTTTCGTGGTTGTTAGACAGCCAATCAACATGCAGGGATTGCCTGCTATACATAGTAAAGCCGAAGCCATGTTGGCTACTGGCATTACTGTGATTGGCCAGCTCCATTGCGTCTTATACAGTGTGACCACCCCTATCCTGTCCGCCATTAACTTGAGAACGGCGGCAGCTATAGGCATATAAATGGTGTCCAGGTATAGTAAAGTAGCCATGTGCTACGCAATGAAACCACCTATAGCGCCACCTGGTGGAAAACAATGGAGTTAGCATTTTTATCTCAAACGGAAGAAGAGAGAAAAAAAGGGAATTACAAAGTTGTAGGGCATCATCAATTCAATACGAATCGACACCTTGCATACAGAAATGCTATGATTAGAACATGTAAAACGCACAAGGCTGCGAACGTGAAGCGATACCTCATGGAGACCTTCCTACAAGTCATTTGGTATGGTAGCTGCGTGGAGTGGCCTCCACGCTCACCTGACCTGACCCCATTGGACTTCTTTCTGTGAGGTCACATCAAACAGCAGGTGTATGCGACCCCTCCACCAACATTGCAGGCCCTACGACGACGTATCACAGATGCTTGTGCAAACGTGTCATCTACCATATTGCACAACATGCAGCAAAATACAGTATGCTGTCCAGAGTCCAGATGTGCATTGCAGCTGATGGTGGCCACTTTGAGCATCAAAATTATATGAGCGCCATATGCGTGACCAGCATTCAGTGGTTTGGGGTTTTTTTTGGGAGGGGGGGGTGGTCATGGGTTTCATATCATAGCATTTCTGTATGCAAGGTGTCAATTCGTATTGAATTGATGATACCCTACAATTTTTTAATTCCCTTTTTTTCCTCTCTCGTTCCGTTTTCGAGATAAATATGCTAACTCTGTTGTTTTTCCACCAGGTGGCGTTATAGGTGGTTTCATTGCGTAGCGCATGGCTACTTTACTATACCTAGACACCACTTCTATGCCTATACCTGACGTTATTCTCAAGATAATGGTGGTGGACAGGATATGGATGGACACACTGTATAAGACTCGGGAGTGTGATGCTTGGAACACTTCAGTTCAGAGAGAGTTGATCTAGGAGGCAGAGCTTAGAGTGGAGCAGGCATATATAGGCAGGGTTTACTGCAAAACAGTCCTCTACTTAATACTGCTGCTGAACTCTAAAACCAAAAGTCCTTTTCAGGGCTTCATATTTGCAACCATTTATAGTTTGCAGGCATATATATAGTATCTACCTAATTTAAAATGTGCAAGGTGTTCTGTAGTGACGAAGTGTGCATGCAGCTGATGGTGCACGCAGAGGCTATGGGCCTGGTTAAACTGCTGTGGAAGCACAACAAACCTGCTCATGCCCAAGACCTATCTTGCTTTCCTACTTTGCAGGAGGCCTGGGACACCAAACTTCAAACCAGAACAGTTGGCTGGCAGATGATGATTCCAGTCTTTTTCCAGCCCCACCCTGTCATGCCCAAGATCCAGTCTCATTAGCCAAGAGGCTGGACCACATGATCCTCCTTCCACCATGTCAAGACCATGGAGACAAGTGATCCCAAACTCTGACACTCCGAAGAGCTCCTTACATTTCCATTAATTGATTCTGGCCTCTCACTCTGCACCTTTCAAAGGCTTATGAGGAGTTCATTTTATTTGATGACGATGACAGTGGGGAAAAGCAATTAGTGTTTCAAGGTAGATGATGATGAGAAAAAGTTGCCAACAAGTGATGTTGAGTCCAAAAGTCTGGAGTATCAGAGTGCAGAATTGCAAAACAAGTTGGTTGACAAGTCACAGACCCAACCTGGGAAAGTGCTTTGCAAAGCAAGGAAAGCAGTGCAGAGGAGGAGTGATCCACAGGTCTGCAACATGCCATTAAGAGGTAGAGGGGTTGCTAGAGGGCAAAGGCAGGCAACTGCTCCCCATATCACCCACACACGGGAAGTTCCTAGGCCAGGGGTTAGGGAAAAAAGAATGGTCATTTGCAACCTGTGCCATACCAAGATCAGCAGGTGCCTGACCACTACCAGGCTGACCATCATCAGAATGCTCAGGCATGTGCCATGAAAGCACCTGATCAGGTGGGCCTCATGCCTGGGTCCAATCCGTGTTTGCGGGTGACCTATTCCCTTATGCTACATGCTGGGTAATTTCCACTTTCTCTTGGTGCATCTGTCCTCACGATCGACTAGCACTTTCGTGCTTAGTCACATGCTCCTCTTACAGCAGCCATTGTATGGACAGAAGTGCTGGTCAGTTTGTGAGGAAAGATGCACTAACTAGAGAAAGTGGTCAACACTACTGATGGGCAGACCCGGACTGTAAACGTCCAGATCTGCGGAGTTTCAAAAGTATTCGAGGCCAGGAGTTCTTAGGGAACTGGGGAAATGATAAAAAAGCACTATATTTACAGAGTCTTCGGCACGGTTGTAACTACTTCCGGGCCACTCATTCTTCTTCCAGGGCCTATTTTTAGCCTCATACATATTCATTGCTATTCCCGCCCACCAGCAGTCCTGGCATCTTGGTTTGGTTGCAGGCAGACGTGTCCCCAGGCCTGTGTGACCGCATCTGCTTGAGAACACAGACCTTGTCTGCGTGACACTATCGTGGTATGAAATTAAAAAATTGGCATCGGGTCCCCCCATATTATGATACCCAGCACAGATAAAGCATATGGCTATAGGCTGCAGCCCCCAGCCGTGTGCTTATCTGGGCTGTGTATAAAAATAAGATGAACTGCATGTGTGGATTTTTTTTTTAATTAAACAATTTGAAAAAAACTGCTTGCAGTCCCAAACCCCCCCCAAATTTTGATACCCAGCCATGAGAAAGCCCGACAGTTGGTGGCTGGTATTCTCGGGCTGTGAAGACTCATGCTCGTTGGTCCCACCCAGCCTAAAAATAGCAGCCTGCAGCCACCCAGGATTGTTGCATCAGTTAGATGCAACAATCCTGGAACCTTACCAGTCTCTTCCCGCGGTGGCAATTGGGGTAATAAGATGGTAATAACCGCTCACAGCTGCCATGAAGCCTTAGATTAGTAATTGGAGGCGTCTGAGACTCCCCACAATACTAATCTAAGTAAAAAAAAAAAATAAACCCCAAAAGGATCCTTTTATTTGAAATAAAATACAAAAAAAAAAAAAAAAACACGCTCTTTCACCAATTTTTTAACTTCCAACACACTCAGGACTGACAAAATCCACACGAGGTCCCACGACAATCCCAACTCTATAGAACATAACTGCCCGCTGTGCGCTTCAGGCAGAGTATGAATGAGCCACGCGATGAGCGGTGACGTGATTCAGGTGATTTGTGGTGACAGCTGGAGGTTTCCTTTGTCCTCCACCTCTGAGTGCAGGTAACCTGACCTCAGTAAAGTTAGTGAACGCACCTCAGGTGAGGTGACGGAGTTCGCAGTCTTGCATCTCCTGGGAGAAAACCACGTGTTTTTTTTTTTTGCCAAGAGATGCAGATTTAAGGTACTTTTCCACTTGTGTACGGCTTTCGATGTGAGAGCATTGAAGTGATATGCTAATGACCCTCTGCTGCGTGCATCAGCAGAGGGTCATGCGACTGTGAGGCGATTTTGATCACAGCTGTGGAGAAGAGGAAGGGAGCACTTTCTCCCCATCTCCTCTGCTGTCTGTTTCTGCGTATATCGCACTGCAGTCGCATAACATGCTACTGCAGTGTGATGTTTCACACGCTCCCACAGGCTTGTATGGCTTGACTGAGACTTGCTGCCAAACGCAGCATGCTGCGATTGCACTGACAGCACGATTCATGACGAAGAAAATTAAGCAAGAGGACACGGCATCATTGATTAACACTGGTGCGAGTGCAATCCAATGTTTTATCGGATTGCACTCGCACAGAGAAATCGCAAGGGGAAAAGTACCCTTATTGCTGAAATTTCAATGCACACAATGTACCCCTTCTGGTAAAAAAAAAAAAAAAACCATCAGTATCACATGCGTGATGATTCTTTAGTGATGCAATTTTTTTTTTTTTGCCAGGAAGTGTAGATTGGGTGCAGGAATATGGTGTACAAATTTCATCACCAAATTTGCACCTCTTGGCCCAAAAATGCAAAAAACAAACAAACCAGTTTTGACGCCGTTTCGATGCGGTTTTCTGCCAGGTGGTGCAAATTTGGTGCTGAAATCTGGTGCAGACATTTCCGCTCCAAATTTGCACCTCCTAGCAGAAAACCGCATTGAAAACGTATTAAAACTTTTCTTTTTTTTTTTTCCCCATTTTTGCATTATTGGGCCAAGAGATGCAAATTTAGTGATGAATTTCTTACACCATATTCATGCACCCAATTTACACCTCCTGGCAAAAAAAAAACAACGCATCAAGGAGGTGTAGATTGGGTGCAGGAGTATGGCGTAAAAATTTCAGCACCAAATCTGCATCTCTTGGCAAAAAAAAACAAACAAACCGCTGTTTTCTGCCAAGAGATGCAAGTCTGTGAACTCGGGGACCTTACCTGAGATGAGGTCACTGAGTTTAATGAGGTCAGGTTACCTTCGATCACAGGAGAAGGACTGTGGGAACCTCGCTCTGACTGCAAATAACCTCAGTGACATCACCGCTTATTGTGTGGCTCCATCTCTGCCTGAAGCTCACAGCAAATGAAAGCTGAAGGGGAAAAAGAGCGCCAATAGGGTCTTACCAGATATTATAGGGAGATGTACATAAAGAGACACTCCCCTTAACAGGTTGTGTAAGTCACAACCCCTATGCAAGCCTGAGGTAATGGCGGCTGCCGCAGGCCCACATGACTTAAGCTAAAATGCTGGAGAGGAGAAACTGGGTTTATGCCGCACTGCTGCCGAAGTAATAGACTGTTGATTTAATCAATTCTTCTTTATTTTACAGGTTTACGCATTTCAGAGGTCAGAGCCTCCATCAGGACAATGGAAATATCAACAATGTCCACAATGACATTGTTGATTTTATCTTTGTCCTGATGAAGGAGGCTGTGACCTCTGAAACTTGTAGACCTGTAAAATGAAGAATTGATTAAATCGACAGTCTATTACTTCAGCAGCGGTGCGGCATTAACCCCGTTTGTCTTCTCCAGCAATGAAGCTCACAGCGGGCGATCATGTTTCATAGCCAGATGCTGTGCCTTTGGATGTAGCAGAGTTGAAATAGTCATGGGACCTTGTGGATTATGTCGGACCTGGGTGCTTTTGGTGTTAATAAAGGGGTGAAAGAGGGGGGGGGGTTGTATTTTATTTCAAATAAAAGATTTTTGGGCTATTTTGTGTTAATTTCTTTTCACTGAAAGATTAGTAATGGGGAATCTCATAGATGCCTCCCATTACTAATCTAGGACTTAGTGGAAGCTGTGGGCTGTTATTAACTCCTTGTAACCCAGATTGCCACCGCACCAGGACAATATAGATTAACCGGGTAAAATTGCTGGGTTGTGACATCTAATAGATGTGACAATCCTGGGTGGCTGCAGGCTGCTATTTTTCGGCCACTACATGGTCACTGTATGGCAGTAATATCAGTGTTGGTCTTTGTGTAGAGATTTATTTTCAGTAACAGCAAGGTCAATCATTTAGCACACCATTGATTTAATGGTACTGTACATGTGAAAGTAAGTTTTCATACAAAACACAAATATAAATTACAATGAACAAACTAACAACGGGCTCACAATCTACAGGAATTCAAATAAACAAATACGACTACGTTTGTCACGCTTTCAAATGAATGACTTAAAAGACTTACTGAGCCTTGATTCATGAGATTTAGTAATTATTAAGGGTAGAGTTTGGGGGGAAAAAAAACAATAGTTTTGGCAATTAAATAATTTTAACCCTTTCATGGCAGATGACATATTTACGTCATTGGCAGTGTCCCTACCTTTGATGTGGGCTCACACACTAAGCAGCTTCCTCCCTGCTGCAGCGATATGCGTGGGTCCTCCCCACGGTATTTTGTGGTTCTACCCTCCCTCCCCCTTTTCCTCTTCTGCCCTGGTTACCTTGCACACGCAAGGTCTTTTGCCTTATGGACCCTTTTGGGTTTGCTATGGGATTTCTGTTATTTTTGATTTCCTGGCCAGGATATATATGACCCTATAGGGTCTTCCTATTATTGCATTAGGTCATTCCTCCTGTTATTACTCTGTTTTTCATATATGTATATGGTACTTAATCTTGATAGTTGCCCTCTTACAAATCATGTGTACATATACTTCAGATGTGATATTGTTGCACATCATTATTTGCTTAGTTTGTAACTGTGGGCATACTAGTGTCAGCTCATAGTCTTATAGTACAACTATTGTTATTTGCACTGACTTGTTATTTATGGGTTGGGTAGGGTGTCCCATGCCGTGTTATTGAGTGTTTTTTGTTTTAAGTGGTTTTAATGTAAATTTTGCTACAATAAAGGACTGTCTTTTATACTACAATAAAATTGGTTGTGCTCCCCAATTTTTGTGCAGTACTTATCATCTTTGTTCCTGACAGCCAGTGATCTGCTGAAGATCCCTGTGCCTGTCATGACGATTCTCCTGTGAACGCTGGCTGGGTGCCAGTGTTCATAGGGGATTGTGATTTCTGCTATACAGAGCAGCACACGTGATTGGACAATTGCAGCTTCATATCTCCTAGGGGAATACAGTAAAAAAAAAATAAAAATTAAATATTGAAAAAATAAACACACTTTTGCCCCATTAAAAATAAAACCATTACAAAAATTATATAAAAATCCACATTTATGGTTTGACATGTTCAGAAATCTACAATCTTGCAAAATATGAAATAAATCTGATTTGGCAAACGGCATAACGAGAAAAAAAAAATCAGAACTCAAGATATATGGGGGTTTTTTTTTAGTTGCTGCAACAATACAATAGAAGGTGATCAAAACATTTTATCCACCCCAATATGGTGTCTGTAAAAACGTCAGATTAGGGCATAAAAGAATAAGTCCTCACACAGCTCCAGATCCTGAAAAATGAGTGCGTCATGGGTCTCTGGAAAATGTGGACAAAATGAAAATATTTTTCAGGACAAATTTGAATCTGATTTATTTTTTTTTCTTTCACCACTGAAATAAAAAAAAATAATATATATGCGTGTATATGTATATGTGTGTATATACATATAAAATTTGCGATCTATCTACTCATACTAACCTGGCAGGTCAGTTTTACCATATAGTAAATATATTAAATAAAAGGAAAAAAAAAACCATTGTGCAATTACTTTTTTTTTTTTTTTTAATTTCAACGCACTTTACGTTTTTTTCCCCTTTTTCCAATTTACTATGCATCAGAATGAATTGTGCCATTCAAAAATACAACTTGTCCCGCAAAAAAAAAAAAAAAGCCCTCCTATAGCTATATTCAGTTAAAAATAAAAAAAAGTTATGGTTCTTGGAAGAAGGGGAGGAAAAAACAAATGGAAAATTGACAGGTGATGATGGGGTTAAGGAGATGGACCCTAACCAAAAAGGAGAGCTGCATACATTGCCCATTACTGAATGTCAGGATAACCTTTGAAATAATCAAAAGAATATTTTCTTTGAAAAGTAAATAGCGATTTGCAAACATCCGGACGCCTAGGTATTAATTGCATCTGATTTCCACTCAAATGGAAATCTTTCTCCCCAACTGCTTGTTATTTCCTAATATCTAAAGCTTGAGATTGAGTAATTTATCTGAAACCCTGATATGATGCCAAATTTTTCAAAGGTCACACCAATAATTATTGATTTGATTTAAAGCTCTATTTTCTTAATTCACTTATGATAGGTTTATTTTTCTCAATTAGAAAGTAATGCAATTACATTTCTTTTTGTGGAAGCATTCTTACTTTGCACCATTTTTCCACACCTGCCTAAAACCTTTGCACAGAAGTACTGTAGATAATCGTAGTTGTTGAACTAGCACTAAAATGATCTAAATATGGCACAATTAAAAAAAAATAATTTAAAAAAACAGCGTGTGGTCCCCCTTATTTTTGCTAACCAGCGCAGGAAAAGCAGACAGCTGTGGGCTGCAGCTCTCAACGGTCTGCTTTACATTGGCTGGTTATCAAGAATAGAAGGAACAACACGCCGTTTTGTATAGTTATTTAAATCATTTAAAAAAATAAATAAAATTTCATGAGTTCCCTTTTATTTTTGATAACCCGCCAAGGTAAAGCAGGCAGCTGGGGGCTGGTATTATCAGGCTGTGAAGACCCATGGCTATTTGACCCCTTCCAGCATAAAAAAATAGTAGCCCACAGGCGCCCCAGAAGTGGCGTATCCATTAGATGCGCCAATTCTAGCACTTTGCTTGGCTCTTCCCGATTTGCCCTGGTGTGGTGGCAATTGGGGTAACACTGTAATGTAAAATACTCACCAAATACTGAACATGTGAATGTGGCCTAATGAAAAAAATAGTTTAATTAAAGACTCCCCCCTACACTCCCTCATTCATCAATTTATTAATTTAGAATACCCTTGAAGTTCTGATGTTATCTAATGGTGTAATATCCCACGACACTTATCAAATCCTATGGAGCTCTGTCCAGAGAACCTTTTCAGAATGAGGCTCCACAGGTCACTTGACAGGGGTGGCAGACCCAGAATTTCTCATGGAACCTCCTGTTATGTGGAATCCTGTTATCCTCAGTTTTTCCTTTTGTAGCCCCCTAGCCCTCACTACAATCATTTTACAGCAACAAAGTTTGGGTCCCCATTGACTTATATAGAGGTCCCTACCCAAACTTTTAACTAAAGTCCTTGTGAACCCGAACTTCCACAGGTCCACTTGCTCCTAAATGTGACTTGTAAACAAGGCCGGGAGGACAGCGCATCAGTGCTGGAGCGGCACGAGAAGTGAAAGGTGAATATCGCTTTTCTTTTTGTTTCATGGTATATACTTATGGTTGTATTTTTGTATGAATTATATAAGATTTCAGGAGATTACATACCAATCTAAACACTATTATTATTAGTAATGTCAGGTTCTTTTTCAGTCTTCAAGTTCGATAAGTACATCAGTTTAGTGAATACAGTGGGACCTTGGATTACGAGCATAATTGGTTCCAGGAATCTGCTCTTAAACCAAGTTACTCTTATATCAAAGCGAATTTTCCCATAGGAAATAATTGAAACCCAGACAATTTGTTCCGACAAAAGGGGGGAAGGGCACTACCCAGTGGGATCTCCTGGTATACAGAAATTATATAAGAAAAAGGAGAAAAGGGTATACCAAAAAGCGGGATCACCACAATATTAGTCAATAAATATTAAATTTTATTAGGTTATCAAAAAACCAAAGCACGAGACACATGTCTCCACACTGAAAAAATTGCTTTAAGACACACAGTGACACAAGTTAAAAACATTTAAAAAGCCATAGGCATAACATGTCCGCCAGGAACCAATTGCATAATCATGTACATATAGATACAATTATGGACACTCCAATTGATAGTACATAAGGCCCGTATCCGGTTTACAGAAATAAATGTGATCCAAAGCCCTAATGGGCACGTATGGTAGCATATAATACAATAATGTACAAAACCACCTGGAATTGCGCAAATGTAACAAATCCACAATAATATGTGGTTACCAGCATATAATAAGTTTTTGCATGGGAACACTTGCGCAGATATATAAATCTCCAATCATAAATGAGCAGTATGGGCTCTTATAGAAAATTGCTAAAATCTACATAGGCACAAGAGACCTCCAATACCTTATAGATGATGGCATATAGTGGATTATAGGATAGAAACACTTATATTATACAGGTATAGGAAACCTTCACAATGAGCATCAAATAATGTAGATCAATAAATTGATCTAACAACAAAGTACATCCAGGTCCCTATCAATACATGGTAATATTATAAACCCAAAATCTTCTCAAGAGTGTGTCCTGAAAAGCGCCCATTTAGATGCAAGATGTTTGTTAGATCAGTAATAATTCTATCTGCTCAATACATATACCCGTATTATGCTGCCACATGTAACCAGGGTCCTGGATGCTTCAAGCCACCAAAGAGATATGAAGGCCTTCTTTCCCCTGAGGAAGCCACTGGGTACGTGGCGATACGCGTGGGGTGTCCACGCCAGGAAACCCCCTTCCTTGGTCACTCCTTTAATCCACCCCACTAGCATGGTTGCTATATATTCTATGGGTTGATGGATGTAGGTCCGGCTTTGTATTGCTTGTAGCCTGCTTATAGTCTGGTTGCGGTATTTAACTGCACCATATCTCTTTGGTGGCTTGAAGCATCCAGGACCCTGGTTACATGTGGCAGCATAATACGGGTATATGTATTGAGCAGATAGAATTATTACTGATCTAACAAACATCTTGCATCTAAATGGGCGCTTTTCAGGACACACTCTTGAGAAGATTTTGGGTTTATAATATTACCATGTATTGATAGGGACCTGGATGTACTCTGTTGTTAGATCAATTTATTGATCTACATTATTTGATGCTCATTGTGAAGGTTTCCTATACCTGTATAATATAAGTGTTTCTATCCTATAATCCACTATATGCCATCATCTATAAGGTATTGGAGGTCTCTTGTGCCTATGTAGATTTTAGCAATTTTCTATAAGAGCCCATACTGCTCATTTATGATTGGAGATTTATATATCTGCGCAAGTGTTCCCATGCAAAAACTTATTATATGCTGGTAATCACATATTATTGTGGATTTGTTACATTTGCGCAATTCCAGGTGGTTTTGTACATTATTGTATTATATGCTACCATACGTGCCCATTAGGGCTTTGGATCACATTTATATCTGTAAACCGGATACGGGCCTTATGTACTATCAATTGGAGTGTCCATAATTGTATCTATATGTACATGATTATGCAATTGGTTCCTGGCGGACATGTTATGCCTATGGCTTTTTAAATGTTTTTAACTTGTGTCACTGTGTGTCTTAAAGCAATTTTTTCAGTGTGGAGACATGTGTCTCGTGCTTTGGTTTTTTGATAACCTAATAAAATTTAATATTTATTGACTAATATTGTGGTGATCCCGCTTTTTGGTATACCCTTTTCTCCTTTTTCTCCAGACAATTTGTTCCACAACCCAATATAATTTACTGTATTTATACAAACTTATTACAATACAAAATAATGTACTGTATTCATATAAAATTATTACCGTACACTAATACAAAGTACTGTACAGTAAAAAAAAACTAGAAAATAAATTAAACTGCATGTTAGCTTACAGGGTATGCAGGAGGTGCACTATAGAGAGAAAAATGGATGTATAAATATGACAACCTTCATTCTAGTACAATACACAAAAATACCCACCCCAAATCTATTCTCCCCAAAATAAGGTACAATTCAGGAGGACAAGAGTTTTTTTGGTGCAAAAAAATACAAAAGTTTATTCAAACACACAGTGAGGATGAACATCCGGGACATCATTAAAACATGTTAATAAAATATAGTGCACGGACAATCCCAATAAAGTAAATGATCAATAAATAATCAAACAACCTCAATCATGTTGGTTCATAATCATGTAGTCATGCACTGCGGGTCACGGAAGAAAATGCAAAGACTGCGTGTCAGGCAAACCATATTGAGTGCACAAATAAGCTACTGTAGTGTAAAATGGCATTTGGCACAGACACGCATGCAATGCCTAAGGTTAGGGACAGGGTTGGATATCAAAAAACATGACATATAAATAGCTATAGAACGGCATGACCTGAGGACAAATTATGGCCAAACTCGTATTGCATAAGAGCACATTACCCCCGGTCCCAAGGGGACCCCTGCGCAGGCCGAGTGTGGATAGCGATCCTTGAACCATACACTTAAGGTGGTGGAATAGTTAGAGTGGGGGATCCGTGGGAAAGGAGCCTCAGAAGAGCCAGCCTACGTACGTTTCGATTTGGTTAAATCTTCGTCAGGGAAGAGGCATCTCCTGCCATTCCCCCCTGACACCAGGCTTTAAGTAGCGGTACGGTAAGTGCCGAACCCGGAAGTCCCGTTGTCGGCGTGCGCGCCATGTGACCTAGGAAGTCGCGCGAGATGCCAGCCGTCACGCCGTGCTCGCGCATGCGCGGGAGCGGGGACGCGTCACCATGGCTCCCGCGCATGCGCGCGACGCTCAGACGGCGGCAGCTCCGAGCGAATCACCCAGGGTATGGCGCGCACGCGCCGAGACGACCGTTATGCAAAAAAAGCTACAACAATATATATAACACATTGGCAGCATAACAATCCCGCAATATCACATCGTTATCACAGAAGTACATCATATCGGAGATCCATTCTCAGGTCTCATGTGTAGATCGGGAAGATGTTGCTGCACAGATGTTTTGATGTTGGAATTCTAATTTCTATGTCCTATAAACAAAACATAGGGCATATTCATATTATAAAAGCCTGGATACAGGAGAGAATGTGAAAAACATAAAAATAATTAAAAAAAGATAAAATAGATAAAACCAGATGCAGGTAAAAGAGAGGGATGGTGAAATCCACTGATGAAAAATACTGATAAACAACAGTATCAAGGCTGGATGTCATTAGGCATTAATGGAACCACAGGAGAGAAGGAAATATAGTCAAATATGAATCAATTTCACAAAAATGGAGCATAGCTCACTGATTCGTTTAATCCTTTTGGGACCAATGTATCCAGGGTCACGATCCACTTAGTCTCGCACTGCGCCAGGCGCTTCTTGAGATCACCACCCCTGACTCCTCCTGTTATCACATCGATTCCTCTTATTTTTAATTTGGAGGGATCACAGGAATGGTGAAATCTGAAATGCCTGGGCAGTGTCTTGAGTGTTGACGGGTCCACTTCTGTTTTAGCCGCAGCAATATCCCTCACGTGCTCCCTGACCCTAATGCGGAGCTCACGTGATGTGAGTCCCACGTAGGTCAAGGGGCACGTGCATGTGGCGAAATACACCACGTGTGTTGTGCCACACGTGATGTAGTGCTTGATATTATAGTTTCTAGTCCCATCCGAAGAATGGAACATGTTGGTTCGAAGGATACTGCTGCAGGCTACACAATGGCCACAGGGAAAACAACCCTGTGGAGGTCCACGGGACCCGAATGGATTCACTCTGGGAGGGATGTAGTGACTCTGGACCAAAAAGTCCCTCAAGTTCCTAGCTCTCCTGGAAACCATCAAAGGATTCGGGGCAAGTGTTTCGGCTAATACCGGATCTGTCATCAGAACCGGCCAATGTTTTTTTAGAATATTCCGCATGGTTTCCCATTCCTGGTTATATGTGCCAATGAATCTCACCGCATTATTATGTTCTTCCTTCTTTTTTGGGGTATTAGTGAGCAGCTGTAGCCGGGGGTCCTCTTGGCCCGATTGTAACCGGCCCGGATGCTTCTGCCACTATAGCCCCTCTCACGAAATCGGTCCCTGAGATCAGACGACTGGGCCTCAAAGTTCTTATTAGATGAGCAAATCCGCTTCATCCTTAGATATTGACCGGTGGGGATGGCACGAATTGTTGATGGATTATGGGCAGATGAGGCGTGCAGAAATGCATTGACGGACGTCTCCTTGCGGAAGACGTCCGTCTGGACCAACCCCCTATGATCCACAGTAATCATAATATCAAGGAAGTCGATCTTGCATCTACTGCTTTTATAAGTGAGTTTGATGTTAAGATTATTAATGTTTAACTGCCTCATAAACTCATCCAGCTGCTCGACCGGGCCCTGCCACACAAACAAAATGTCGTCGATGTATCTTAGCCAGCACTGCACATGGGTGCTCAGTCCGTGGCCCTCGTCCGCAAACACTAGCCTCTCCCAGAACCCCAGGAAGAGGCCAGCGTACGAGGGCGCACAGGCCGCGCCCATGGCAGTGCCGCGTTGCTGTAAATAGTACACATCCTTAAAGACAAAAAAGTTATGCGACAGGGCAAACTCAAGCAGCTCAATGATGAACTCGCCCAATTCGCCACCCCGACCGGCCATCTCCAGAAAGAAGCGCACTGCTCGTATTCCATCTGCATGGGAAATACATGTATAAAGGCTCTCAACGTCGGCCGTGACAAGGATCATATCGTCTTCCAAACAGATGCCGTCAATGCGCCGTAGGACGTCCGTGGTGTCACGAACATATGAGGGTAGTGTCTCAACCAAAGATTTAAGGTGATAATCAATGAATTTGCAAATGGGATCACACAAACCCTCTATGCCGGACACAATCGGACGTCCCGGCGGATTGACAGCATCTTTATGGATCTTGGGGAGTATGTAGAACGTGGGCACTCTAGGATGTTTTCTACACAAGCCATCAAACATTTTTTTGTTGATAAGGCCGATGTCTAGGGCCCTTTGTAATATTGCGGTAAGTTCGGTGGAAAATACAACCAGGGGATTGGAGGGGAGTCTCCTGTATGTGCTCCTGTCTCTAAGTTGTCTAAGAACTTCATGTTCGTATTTGTCACAGGAAAGCACCACAATATTCCCCCCCTTATCTGCTGGTTTGATGACAATATCATTGAAGCCCTGTAATTCAGTCAAGGCCGTCCTCAGTGAGTGGCTCAAATTATCATATTTCCGTCTAGTTGGAATCTGTTTAAATTCCTCGCTAACCATTTTGGTAAAGATATCAATTGCAGGGCTAATTGACAATGGGGGGAATTTAGTTGATTTAAGTAACAGATTATCCGGAAACATACCTGCAGTCGGAGCCTCCTGTTCCTGAAGTAAGTCCTCAAGATTTTTAATGGCTTCTTTCTCCACCTGGTTGTCGGACCCGGCATTCCGCTTATGAAAGAGTTTTTTAAGAATTAATTTACGTGAAAATAAATTAAGGTCTTTCAAAGCCGAAAAGAAATGAAAAGCATTAGAGGGAGAAAAAGTCAAACCACGTGATAGGACCTCCACCTGATCGACAGTGAGCACCCGTGAGGACAAGTTGATTACCTGTAATCTATTTCCTTGGCGTTTGTTCTTGCCATACGTTACAGGTGGTCGGGCTCTGTTTTTAACACGTGCCCCGACCGTTTCACCCGTGTCCATGGAGCTCACTGAAGCTCCAGAGGAGGACCCACCAACAGAGGTTTGTGACACAATTGAGGAAGATCTCAATCTAGGATTTCTATGAGAAATATCTCCAGTGCGTCCTCTCGTTGTGTCAGTTCTCCATCTATAGGCTCTCTTAGTCGAGTAATCCAAGATATCTCTATTCAATTTCTTCAGCTTGAAGGCCTTAATATCACGTTCCCATCTTTCAAGTTCCTTGTCCATGTCAGCGTTAAAGCGGGTCACGACGTCAGGTGTACATGTGTCGATTAATTTTTTCTCAAGTGATTCCAGCTCGGCCTCAATTGGAGCCAATGAGGACGAGTTGTGATCCCAGAGCAGGGCTAAGAAGCCCCGAGAGCAGGTCTGCGCCAGTTCTTCCCATTTCATTTTAAAGGTTTCGTCATCTAAGGGAAAGGAGGGGAATACCTGTACACGGAGTCCCCTGGGCACCAAATCTTTTTCCAAATACTTGCCCAGAAACGCCTTATTCCACCACAGCCTAGTCCTCTTTCTGAGTAAATCTTTATATTTGAGCATTAAAGTTTCATCAGTTTGAACACCATCACTCCCGCCAGCTGATGCCCCACCAATCTTGAGGACATCGTCAATCTGTAACTGCCAGGTGTTGTCCCTGGCCCGAAAATTCATGGTCGGTAGGGTGCCTGGGGTGGGGATCCAATATTTCTTGGACCCACCCTTCACCTTACAGTATGGTTTTGTGGAGTTTTCTCCTTCCCCAAAATAAGGGTAGAATTAAGCGAAATGTGGGGTAGGAATATTTCCCAGGCAATTAGATTACAGGGCAAGCAATGTGCTGTACTGGTTAGCAGAAAGAAAGTACAGTACTACCGTATATCCACAAATGTAAATGAATAGACATGCTATATAGTATATACTGAACTGTATAATGGTATACTGTGTACAGTACATATGTACAGAAAGTTACGTCCAGAGAGGGTCAGAGTGTGGTGAAAGGACGGAAGTGGAAGTGTGCACGGTGAGTATTTGCTCTTATTGCAAAGCATTGCTCTTAAACCAAGTTACACATTTTTAAAAACCTGTGTTTGTCTTGCAAAATGCTCTCAAACCAAGTTACTCTTAATCCAAGGTTCCACTGTATTTGGCTTTGTACAGTAGTGGAGCAGTGATACTACATTATCAGCAGATGTCAGAACAGCACAGGGGAAGATTGGACACTTATAAAAAAATGGTCCATGCTCTGCTTAGTATACGATCTCGTTATTTATACATTACCTGCAGCACAGGGACGTAATACTATGTCTCCAAGTTCATGCTGTGCGTCTACCAGTCAGGGCTTCAGGCTGTTGATGTCCTGGAGTTTGTTCAGTGTAAACATTGCACTCCGCAGCAAACTGCATCAGGTCCTAGGCACTTTTATGATCCAGTTAAAAAACTCCTTTAATTAAAAGTTCTATCGAAAGGTAGTGGTTTGCAATAAATGAAAATCTTCTTCAGATCTCCAACATTACCAATACGTCCTGTGCGTTGTGCTAATGAAAAATTTCTACTGATTAACTCATTAATCCCAATGAACCCTTAAAGAGAATGTGTTGCGGTTTTTATTTTTGTATTATTAATAGTGATTATGAAAAAGTATTTTTAATACGAAATTAAACTGTTTATTTAGTTTTTATTTAATTCTAGTGTTACTGAAGCACTGAGGGCTGCCATCTTGGATTTGCTGTGTGTAACGACAGTTACCTCCTTTATGGCAGCCCTCTGTGCATTCACTCTGATAGTCGCACTGCGACCCTATACTTGATACAGGACAGCTCCCTGCTGTGACCTGGATGCGCCCCCTGGGCTGTCCAGATCACAGCAAAGGGAGGAGATCGGCGCCATCTTTGTGGCAGCTCACAGGTATGCTGTGTGCTGCACTTTCCCCCGTCATCCGTTCAGTCTGTGTGAGTACCAGCGCCCCTCCCCCCCTGCTGCCACTGCTATCGTCTCCAATGACACCTCTCGCTCTGCCGCTGCTACTCTCCCCCCCGCTCTCCTTGAAGCAGCCACTGCGTGTGTGCATGCAGAGCATTGCAGGCGAGCGTGCATGCAGAGCATTGCGGGCGAGCGTGCATGCAGAGCATTGCGGGCGAGCGTGCATGCAGAGATTTGCATGCGGGCAGGCATGCCTGCAGAGCATTGCATGCGGTCAGGCGTGCATGCAAGAGCATTCCTTGCAGGTGTCTGTGCATGTGTGTGGAAGAGCATTGTGGAGGGGTGTGTGGCAGAGCAATGCACGCATGCGTGTGGCAGAGAATTGTGTGCATGTATGTGGCAGAGCAATGCGTGCGGGCATGCAGAGCAGTGTGTGTGCGTGTGGCAGAGCATTGTGGGCATGCATTATTATTATTATTATTATTTATTATTATAGCGCCATTTATTCCATGGCGCTTTACAAGTGAAAGAGGGTATACGTACAACAATCATTAACAGTACAAGACAGACTGGTATAGGAGGAGAGAGGACCCTGCCCGCGAGGGCTCACAGTCTACAGGGAATGGGTGATGGTACAATAGGTGAGGACAGAGCTGGTTGCGCAGTGGTCTACTGGGCTGAGGGCTATTGTAGGTTGTAGGCTTGTTGGAAGAGGTGGGTCTTGAGGTTCCTCTTGAAGCTTTCCACGGTCGTGGAGAGTCTGATGTGCTGAGGTAGAGCGTTCCAGAGTATGGGGGATGCACGGGAGAAATCTTGTACACGATTGTGGGAAGAGGAGATAAGAGAGGAGCAGAGAAGGAGATCTTGTGAGGATCTAAGGTTGCGTGCAGGTAGGTACTGGGAGACTAGGTCACAGATGTAGGGAGGAGACAGGTTGTGCATGGCTTTGTATGTCATGGTTAATGTTTTGAACTGGAGTCGTTGGGCGATGGGAAGCCAGTGAAGGGATTGGCAGAGTGGCGAGGCTGGGGAGTAGCGAGGGGAGAGGTGGATTAAGCGGGCTGCAGAGTTTAGGATAGATTGGAGGGGTGCAAGAGTGTTGGAAGGGAGGCCAGAGAGCAGGAGGTTGCAGTAGTCGAGGCGGGAGATGATGAGGGCATGCACTAATGTTTTTGCAGATTCTTGGTTAAGAAAAGCACGGATCCGGGAGATATTTTTGAGTTGTAATCGGCATGAGGTGAAGAGGGCTTGGATGTGTGGCTTGAAGGATAGAGCAGAGTCGAGGGTCACTCCAAGGCAACGAGCTTGTGAGACTGGGGTGAGTGAGCAACCATCAAGTTTGATGGAAAGGCTTGTTGGAGGAGATGAGTGAGGAGGAGGAAAGACAATAAACTCTGTTTTGTCCATGTTAAGTTTTAGGAATCGCGCCGAGAAGAAGGATGAAATAGCAGACAGACATTGTGGAATTTTGGTTAGTAGAGAGGTAATGTCAGGTCCAGAGAGGTAGATCTGTGTGTCATCGGCATAGAGATGATACTGGAAGCCGTGGGACTCTATGAGCTGTCCCAAGCCGAAGGTATAGATGGAGAACAGCAGGGGTCCAAGAACTGAGCCTTGAGGGACACCGACAGATAGGGGGCGAGATGAGGAAGTGGTGTGAGAATGCATGTGGCAGAACATTGCAGGTGGGCGTGTAGAGCGCTATGTGGGGAGCACTATACAGCTGTCCTTGGTGACACTTTAGACACTTGTGGTCGCACTGTGTCCCTAAACTTCACCTTCTCTTATCCTTTTGAAAACACCCATATTGGGAGGGGGAGCTGTGACAACACACACAGGAGAGCATATTCTGCCCACTTTTACTGTAGCTGTAATGTGAGCTAGTTCTATAATAGCTCTGCATCAGGATTTCAACAGCTGCTCCCCCTAGTGTTTGAGTGGAAAATATTAAATTTTTTAATTTTTTTTATATTTTGCTCAATTAAAAACAAAATAATATTTAAAACATTAATGCTTTACATTTTTTCAGTTATTGATTTTTTTTTATTTTTGGACGACACCTTCCCTTTTAAGACTTCTTGATGTAATGTATTGTATTCTTCATATAGTATATTTAGTAAAACTCTGATAAAGAGCAAGGACTGGACAAAGTATTTAAATTAGAACTGATGTGTCCTATAGCAACCTGGTAAGAAGCTACCCTTTCTGTCAGGGTCAGCCACAAGTCTTTCATAAGCAATTCATTTGCTTGAAATGCCACGCAGCCTATCAGTATTATAGGTCAGGTTATGGCTTTATCCATAGACATCACATCAACCATTGTGTCATCGGGAAGAAAAACAAAATCTGAGTACATTTGATGTAAAAATTATTTGAATTTTCTAAGTGTTCATATATCTCAATCCATCTATATTGGATACTAAGACTTCAACTCTTATTAAAGCGAATCTGTCATGTAATTCATGCTGCCCAAATTGCAGGCAGCACGAATTAGATTCTACATTGATGATTGCAGGCAGGTATATTTCCTTAAACTCTCTGCCATTTGAGGAGACAATATACTGTAAATATCTGGCCAGGAACCATAGCAGGCGCTCCCACACATGAGAGAAACTTGTCAGTCACCTAGATTAGCCCAGGGAAATACCAACCATGGGCGGAGCTGGACTAGTCTCATTTTCATAAACCCAAAATTAGAAGAGTTGACCATAAATCACAAATATTCAAGATTCAACTGGGATAAACCAACAGCTATTTAAACCAAATTATCCCAATAAAGATAATAAGTTAATACAACGTTTTTTATTGATGGTATATTAAAAACATAAACACAGACATAAGTTAAAAATCAAGGCAAGGGGAGCAGTACTAACCCACAGTGGGAACCATATACATTAAATAACCTTAGTCCCAGCAGGTCACATACAGCTATAATATACAACAAGAGCATTAATTAGGCAGCTAAAATCATCCCCATATAATAACAGCAATAGTCTCCATTAGATCGCTGCCCATTAAAGTACTCAATTTAAAACAATACCAGACCTGCTGTCATATCAATAGTACAAAGACCTGCTCCCCTGCCAGCCACTCCAACACGTGTTTCACACCGCTTCCTCAGGGAGTGATGTGGAGGCAAGCAGTGAGCGTTCTTATATAGGACCGGCACACATGTGTTTATTAATCAAATGCCCCGTACTTTCATATGTGGCGCCACCATGTCAGCGCCCAAACCGGAAGTTCAGGAGCGCGTCACCGTCGGCCACGTCACACGCACGCGCACTGGCATGCGATGACGTGGGCGAGGAGGACGCGTCCCCTAGCAACCGTCGGGACGCAGGCAAGCGGCGCACAGCATGGGGAAACCATGTGTTTCGTAGCCTGGTCACATGACCGCATTGTGAGCCCGCCCTAATAGGAAGTCCAGGGACGCATCTCCTCAACCAACCATATAATACCACGGAGGGGGGAGGATGCATCCCAGGAAAAACCCACAAGCGTCAGACAGAATAACAAACACCGGGCAGATAACATTCACAAAAGCACTACATAACCCATCCAATACCTATAGCAATCAAACAAAACAGACCTTATATCCACAATCATCCAAAAATACACAAGATAAAAATAGTGCATATAAACACATACACAATAAATTAAAAAACATATATATAAAAATATATATATATGAAAAATTAGTATCTAAATAGAAAAATGTGAAAAAGTGAATAGTGCACGTGAAGTGTCCAAATTAATAAACAAAGATAAGTGCATAAATATAAAATGTTAACCATATGAAAAAATTATTATTAATAATAAATATGTGTGAGCAAGTGAAAGTGATAAGAAATATATAATAAATATACCATATATAAGTCAAAATACGAGGATAAAAAAATATTATATATATAACCATAAAAATAGTGAAAAAATGAAGAAAAAAGAAAAAATATATAATAAATTGTATCCAATAAAAAAGTGAGAGTGAGAAATTAATTTATTAAATAATAAATACAATAAAATTATGTGATATAAAAAATGTAATCTCATTGAATTATCCCATACGATACCAATAAATACTACACTCAACCGCATCACTAACACTGCCTACAATATTAGATTGAACCTATCCATATGAAGACCACATAACCCCATACATAGACCCACCCGACGCCAGAACAACTTTATTAAAGAAAGCTCACCCCCTATGTTATATTAACCAAATTACGTCAATTCATTTACCACTGCACTCTATTGACCTAAAAACTATTGCTCCATTTAATCAATGCAGATTACAGAGGATACAGATCACAAAAAGCTACCAAAGCCCCATTGTTCATTAAGTCCAAAGGGTACAATTGTTCTTAGAATAGTGATCCATCGGCATTCCTTCTGCAGCAAGCGGGTTTTCAAATCTCCACCTCTTAAACCCATATGGATCCGATCGATTCCTCGAACCTTTAATCCCTTCCATGAATCCGGGTGTTTATCACGAAAATGCCTGGCCAATGGCTTCAGCTTTTTGATGGCCTCAAAATCATCAGGTCTAACTTCGTATGCAGACCTGATATCCCGTATGTGCTCTTGAATACGGACTCTTAACTCCCTTGAAGTCATGCCCACATACGAAAGTCCACAAGGGCACGTCGCAAGGTATATTATCGCCTCTGTTTTGCAATTTATATGATGAACAATTTCAAATTCTCGTGTTCCCGCGGAGTTCCAGAAGGTTTTGGTCTTCAAAATAACAGGACACACAGAGCAGCCCCCACACGTCCAGGATCCCCATTTCGGACCTGAGGACTGAAAAAGAAAACCATGCTTAGGAGGAACATAATGGCTTCGTACAATAGAATCTCCAATGGTCTTACTCCTTCTGGCTGTAACAGTAGGAACATCAGATATAAACTTTTTGATATCCTGATCCTGTTGTAATATTGGCCAGTACTTTTGAAAAATTTTTATCATATCGTTCCATCTACCATGATAGTTGGTAATAAGACGAACAGTTTCCTGATCATTAGGTTTTTTCTTTGGGATCAGTAACTCACTCCTCCTACTACCCTTAGCCCGATTGTATCCTTTCTGAATACAATCTTGTTTGTACCCCCGCTGTACAAACCTCTTCTGGAGCTCCACTGCCTCCTTTTCAAATTCTTCATCCTTATCGCAAATGCGACGTGCCCGAATGAACTGTCCAGTAGGTATTCCTTTTATTACATGAGCTGGATGTGCAGATCTTGCATGTAAATAGGCATTAATACTAGTTTCTTTTCAACAAATCCCCATTGAGTCCACGCATGGAAAGATAATATTTAGCAGCAAGCAAACCATCTTCATGTTTTATAGATGTATATAGGGACTCGACATCACATGTCACAATAAACATATCTGGTTCCAAGATGACACTGTCCAACCGCTGTAAAACGTCTGTCGAGTCCCTAATATACGATGGTAGATCACTTACACATGGTCTCAAATAGTAGTCTAAAAATTTGCAGACATGCGTGGACTCAATGGGGATTTGTTGAATCTTCTGATGGTATTGATGGAATTTGCACTGACCCATAATTTCTTCTTATTTAAGAATCAGTATTACTTGCAGAGGAGGGGCGTGGCCATGGGGGCGGCTTTCGCCCCTTCTTATGCAAATTTATTTTTAGGTTTATGGGAGAAAGAGTGCATACCCATCAATGAGGCATCTATGGGTGGGTCTATTATATCGTGGATGAGATTCATCGACGATATTCTCTTTATATGGCAAGGATCAAGAATGGCCTTGGATGCGTTTTTGCGGACTTTAAATGCAAATAATAACAATATTCGCTTAACCCATAGGATCGAACAGAAGACTATTGACTTCCTTGACCTGAAAATATCTGTGGATGAGGATGGTACTTTACACACGACAATATTTCGTAAAGAAACTAGTATTAATGCCTATTTACATGCAAGATCTGCACATCCAGCTCATGTAATAAAAGGAATACCTACTGGACAGTTCATTCGGGCACGTCGCATTTGCGATAAGGATGAAGAATTTGAAAAGGAGGCAGAGGAGCTCCAGAAGAGGTTTGTACAGCGGGGGTACAAACAAGATTGTATTCAGAAAGGATACAATCGGGCTAAGGGTAGTAGGAGGAGTGAGTTACTGATCCCAAAGAAAAAACCTAATGATCAGGAAACTGTTCGTCTTATTACCAACTATCATGGTAGATGGAACGATATGATAAAAATTTTTCAAAAGTACTGGCCAATATTACAACAGGATCAGGATATCAAAAAGTTTATATCTGATGTTCCTACTGTTACAGCCAGAAGGAGTAAGACCATTGGAGATTCTATTGTACGAAGCCATTATGTTCCTCCTAAGCATGGTTTTCTTTTTCAGTCCTCAGGTCCGAAATGGGGATCCTGGACGTGTGGGGGCTGCTCTGTGTGTCCTGTTATTTTGAAGACCAAAACCTTCTGGAACTCCGCGGGAACACGAGAATTTGAAATTGTTCATCATATAAATTGCAAAACAGAGGCGATAATATACCTTGCGACGTGCCCTTGTGGACTTTCGTATGTGGGCATGACTTCAAGGGAGTTAAGAGTCCGTATTCAAGAGCACATACGGGATATCAGGTCTGCATACGAAGTTAGACCTGATGATTTTGAGGCCATCAAAAAGCTGAAGCCATTGGCCAGGCATTTTCGTGATAAACACCCGGATTCATGGAAGGGATTAAAGGTTCGAGGAATCGATCGGATCCATATGGGTTTAAGAGGTGGAGATTTGAAAACCCGCTTGCTGCAGAAGGAATGCCGATGGATCACTATTCTAAGAACAATTGTACCCTTTGGACTTAATGAACAATGGGGCTTTGGTAGCTTTTTGTGATCTGTATCCTCTGTAATCTGCATTGATTAAATGGAGCAATAGTTTTTAGGTCAATAGAGTGCAGTGGTAAATGAATTGACGTAATTTGGTTAATATAACATAGGGGGTGAGCTTTCTTTAATAAAGTTGTTCTGGCGTCGGGTGGGTCTATGTATGGGGTTATGTGGTCTTCATATGGATAGGTTCAATCTAATATTGTAGGCAGTGTTAGTGATGCGGTTGAGTGTAGTATTTATTGGTATCGTATGGGATAATTCAATGAGATTACATTTTTTATATCACATAATTTTATTGTATTTATTATTTAATAAATTAATTTCTCACTCTCACTTTTTTATTGGATACAATTTATTATATATTTTTTCTTTTTTCTTCATTTTTTCACTATTTTTATGGTTATATATATAATATTTTTTTCTCCTCGTATTTTGACTTATATATGGTATATTTATTATATATTTCTTATCACTTTCACTTGCTCACACATATTTATTATTAATAATAATTTTTTCATATGGTTAACATTTTATATTTATGCACTTATCTTTGTTTATTAATTTGGACACTTCACGTGCACTATTCACTTTTTCACATTTTTCTATTTAGATACTAATTTTTCATATATATATATTTTTATATATATGTTTTTTAATTTATTGTGTATGTGTTTATATGCACTATTTTTATCTTGTGTATTTTTGGATGATTGTGGATATAAGGTCTGTTTTGTTGATTGATTGCTATAGGTATTGGATGGGTTATGTAGTGCTTTTGTGAATGTTATCTGCCCGGTGTTTGTTATTCTGTCTGACGCTTGTGGGTTTTTCCTGGGATGCATCCTCCCCCCTCCGTGGTATTATATGGTTGGTTGAGGAGATGCGTCCCTGGACTTCCTATTAGGGCGGGCTCACAATGCGGTCATGTGACCAGGCTACGAAACACATGGTTTCCCCATGCTGTGCGCCGCTTGCCTGCGTCCCGACGGTTGCTAGGGGACGCGTCCTCCTCGCCCACGTCATCGCATGCCAGTGCGCGTGCGTGTGACGTGGCCGACGGTGACGCGCTCCTGAACTTCCGGTTTGGGCGCTGACATGGTGGCGCCACATATGAAAGTACGGGGCATTTGATTAATAAACACATGTGTGCCGGTCCTATATAAGAACGCTCACTGCTTGCCTCCACATCACTCCCTGAGGAAGCGGTGTGAAACACGTGTTGGAGTGGCTGGCAGGGGAGCAGGTCTTTGTACTATTGATATGACAGCAGGTCTGGTATTGTTTTAAATTGAGTACTTTAATGGGCAGCGATCTAATGGAGACTATTGCTGTTATTATATGGGGATGATTTTAGCTGCCTAATTAATGCTCTTGTTGTATATTATAGCTGTATGTGACCTGCTGGGACTAAGGTTATTTAATGTATATGGTTCCCACTGTGGGTTAGTACTGCTCCCCTTGCCTTGATTTTTAACTTATGTCTGTGTTTATGTTTTTAATATACCATCAATAAAAAACGTTGTATTAACTTATTATCTTTATTGGGATAATTTGGTTTAAATAGTCTCATTTTCAGCTATGGTTCCTGGCCAGATCTTTAAAGTATATTGAATCCTGGAAAGCCAGAGTGTTTCAGAGAAAAATATGTCTGGCTGCAATCTTGTACTAGAATCGGATTCATGCTGCTCACAGTTTCAGGTGATAATTTCTCTATGAAGCTTTTTTTCTGCTCCAGAACTTATTTCTTTTATCTGGAAATCAGCACATCTGATTAATAATAGCTACAGTACAATTATAAAGTCCCACTATACCACCTTATCCTGAGCATACATTTGAGGTCTAGGCACTACATTAAACTTATACTCCCCAACCTCTCCTCTCTACCAATTCCTTCACTGGCTTCCCATTGCCCAACAACTACAGTTCAAAACCCTAACCATGACCTACAAAGCCATCCACAACCTGTCTCCTCGCTACATCTGTGACTTAGTCTCCCGGTACTTACCCGCATGTAACCTTCGATCCTCACAAGATCTCCTTCTCCACTCCTCTCTCATCTCCTCCTCCCACCATCGCATCCGAGATTTCTCCCGTGCCTCCCTCATACTCTGGAATGCTCTGCCACAACATATCAGACTCTCTTACCTTGACAAGCTTCAAAAGGAAACTGAATACCCACCTCTTCCGACAAGCCTACAACCTGCCGTAACCCTCTGTCTGCTACAGTGCTGCACGATCATCTCTACCCTCATCTACTGTATCCTCACCCATCCCTTGTAAACTGTGAGTCCTAACAGGCAGGGACCTCTATCCTCCTGTACCAGTCTGTGTATTGTACTATAGATTGTACTAGGTGTACTACCCGGCTTCGCCCGGGTTAATAACTGTTGTTCACCAAATAGAATGTATTAACAAAAATTTATTCTGCACACAAAAACCACAAAACAAATAGATAGAAATATAATTATTACAAGGCAAAAACTAAGCTAATAGAAGCATTTCACAACATATATTTCAACACCACAGATATTCCACACAGATTTAACTAAATTGGCCAAGTAATGTGCTCCGTCTGTCTCTTTCCCCGCCTGTCTCTTTCCCCGCCTGATTGTCTGTCTGTCTTTTTTTTGTCTGTCTCTATCTCTGTCTCTTTCCCAGGTCTGTCTCTTTCCCAGGTCTGTCTCTTTCCCAGGTCTGTCTCTTTCTCAGGTCTGTCTCCCTGTCTCTTTGTCTGTCTCTTTCCCTGTCTGCCTATCTGTCTGTCTCTTTCCCCGTCTGTCTCCCCACCGACATCTTATTACCTCACATATAGGCTTCTTATACTATGAATGTCCTTTGTTCCTATAGCAACCAATCACAGCTCCTACTAATAACCTGTAGTTCTAGGCTCCATTTACTTTAATGGAGGCATGTTTTTGGAGAGTAACTGTAAAGCGTGGGGTTACATTTTCCTGTCAAAACATAGTCTACGACGTTCCCTGGGTCACATGAGGTGTCTGTGCAAAATTTCGTGATTGTAAATGCGACGATGCAGATACACTTTTCGTTTCACTTATTCCCCATTATGTAGATAGGGGCAAAATTGATTGGTAAATTGGAACGTGCGGGGTTAAAATTTCACCTCACAACATAGCCTATGACGCTCTCGGGGTCCAGATGTGTGAGTGTGCAAAATTTTGTGGCTGTAGCTGTGACTGTGCAGATGCCAATCCTGGACATACATACATACATACATACACACACACACACACACACACACACACACACACACACACACACACACACACACACACACACACACACACACACACACACACACACACACACACACACACACACACACACACACACACACACACACACACACACACACACACACACACACACACACACACACACACACACATTCAGCTTTATATATTAGATTAGGATAGGATCTTGAAGATGGGAATACCACTTTACATTCTTAGTATTCAATTTATACTATGGCAGACTTGCAGGTACCTATGCATTATTTACCTGAGGAAGAGATTTCACTAGAATGCACTATAGCAAGAAAGCAAGCCAGTGGAGGTAGTGTGATGCACTAAGCAATATAATCCAGAGAATCTAGGGCCTGACATTCTTATGGATTGTTACTTGGGTTTAGCTGCCATAATGTTTTTGCAGGTGGTACATGTCATTCACACAATGGTATTACATACTGGCCTCTTTTACCTATATAATATGTCTTGCCAACCCGCAAAAATAGTGTTTATGCTTATGTTTCTCAAACCATTGTACAAGTGCATCTCAATAAATTAGAATATCATCAAAAAGTTAATTTATTTCATTAATTCAGTACAAAAAGGGAAACACATATATTATATAGAGTCATTACACACAGAGTGATCTATTTCAAGTGTTTGTTTCTGTTAATGTTGATGATTATGGCTTACAGCCAATTAAACCCCAAGTCATTATCTTAGAAAATTAGAATAATTACCACAAAACCCCTGCAAAGGCTTCCTAAGCATTTAAAATGGTCCCTTAGTCTGGTTCAGTAGGCTACACAATCATTGGGAAGACTGCTGACTTGACAGATGTCCAGAAGGCAGTCATTGAAACACTCCACAAAGAGGGTAAGCAACTAAAGGTCATTTCTAAAGAAGCTGGCTGTTCACAGAGTGCTGCATCCAAGCATATTAATAATGGAAAGCTGAGTGGAATGAAAAATGTAGTAAAAAAAAAAAAAAAGGGCACAAGCAACCGGGATAACCGCAGCCTTGATAGGGTTCATAAGAAAAAGCCATTAAAAAATTTGGGGAGATTCACAAGGAGTAGACTGCTGGTGGAGTCAGTGCTTCAAGAGCCACCACACACAGACGTATCCAGTACATGGGCTACAACTGTCACATTTCTTGTGTCAAGCCACTCATGACCAATAGACAATGCCAGAAGCATCTTACCTGGGTCAAGGAGAAAAAGAACTGGACTGTTGCTCAGTGGTCCAAGGTGCTGTTTTCAGATGAAAGTAAATTTTGCATTTCATTTGGGAATCAAGGTCCCAGAGTCTGGAGGAACAGTGGAGAGGCCACAATCCAAGCAGCTTGAGGTCTAATATGAAGTTTCCACAATCAGTGATGGTTTGGGGACCCATGTCATCTGCTGGTGTAGGGTCCCTGTGTTTTATCAAGACCAAGGCTGTCTATCAGGAAATTTTAGAGAACTTCATGCTTTCCTCTGCCAACAAAGCATTTTGAAGGTGGAAACGTCATTTTCCAGCAGAACTTGGTACCTGTCCACACTGCCAAAAGTACCAATGCCTGGTTTAATAACCACAGTATCACTGTGCTTGATTGGCCAGCAAACTCGCCTGACCAAAACCCCATAGAGAATCTATGGGGTTTTGTCAAGAGGAAGATGAGACACCAGACCCAACAATACAGATGAGCTGAAGGCTGCTATCAAAGCAACCTGGGCTTCCATAATACCTCAGCAGTGCCACAGACTGATCGCCTCCATGCCACGCCGCATTGATGCAGTAATTCACGTAAAAGGAGCCCCGACCAAGTATTGAGTGCATTTACTGTACATACTTTTCAGTAGGCCATCATTTCTCAATTTAAAATAATTTTTTCAGTTGGTCTTATATAATCTAACTTTCTGAGATAATGACTTCTGGGTTTTCATTGGCTGTAAGCCATAATCATCAACATTAACAAAAATACACACTTGAAATAGATCACTCTGTTTTTAATGTCTCTATATAATATATGTGTTTCCCTTTTTGTATTGAATTACTGAAATAAATGAAATTTTTGATGATATTCTAATTCATTGAGATGCACCTGTAAGTGTTGACTTGGCCTCCAAATTCCCCATAAGGAGTTAAACGATTTCCTGCCTTCTCCTTGGTGTAAGATGCCACTGGATACATTCAGTGGTGTAGTGGAATCAACCTGTGATGGAGCAGAGTTGTTTTACTGACACAAAGGGAGCCTAGTAATTCCCAAAAATTGTCATATGCTTCACGATATATGTGTAGATACAGCCCAGCACTAATGTAAATTGTGGTAACAATTAAAATATAACCTTTATTGGTTCATAGTTAAAAATATTAAACCACACAACACATACGGTTGTAGAACAACCAAGTAAAAATGGAGCAAATGTAAAAAGCTCCTAATATCACCATGGAAGGACAAACCTCACACTGGGGGGGAGGATAGAGTAACCTCCCACCACGGTGATAGAGAAACAAACAACCCCAACCAGGTTGTAAAAATTACTGAATTATACACACAAGACAGTATAGTCCAAAAGACAAAATTCAAAAGATGTATGAAGAAAAATTATTTTAGTTGTCCAATATATAGAGGGGGGGGGGCCAAACACAACAGCCTCACAATGCCCCTCAATTGGCAACCATCTGACCTGATGTGCTCCTAGACCTCCCAACGCGTTTCATAATATGCTTATTCCTCAGGGGACTATGGTCAAAAGAGAGCTGCAAATGATAAACACAAGGGTCAGGTTGCTATTCAAGTACAGTGTATAGCAAAAAGGACGTATAAAGCAAAAAGCAACGTATTTACCTTCAGTTAGACAGACTTCCAGCATGTTATGTCTGGGCCTTGGCATACAGCACCAGACTTTCAAAACTCCCACCCTTAAATATCCTGTGAGTGTGCAGAGGAACGCCCTCCCAATCACAATGAGGCTAATGATAATTATCTACCACATGTATGAAGGTGTTCCTTTACTCAAGGGAAATACGCCCCTGTAGTGTGTGGGCGGAGGTATATTTCCCAAGTTCCTCCCATTCACAACTCCCACATGCAAGGAATATGGCTTTCCCCCAATCACGTAACCTGGGGGACCGCCCACCTCAGGCACACGCCCTAAGGGGCGTGGCCAAGGTCCCATCCCACGTACTGGTATAGACAACAGCCATTGATCACGTGCGCGGACCGCGTCATATCCGGTCACGCGGCCGCGCACGTGACATAGTAACTAAGGTGGCGATAAACGTCAGCCGGAAGTCACGTGCGCGGACCGCGTCATATCCGGTCACGCGGCCACGCACGCCACATGATAACTGCGGAAGCGATGAACCTCAGCCGAAAATCACGTGCGCGGACCGCGTCATATCCGGTCACGCGGCCGCGCACGTGACACGGCAACCATGAAGCGTCTCATCCGGACATGGTGACCATGGTGGCAATAAACATCAGCCGAAAGTCACGTGCGCGGACCGCGTCATATCCGGTCACGCGGCCGCGCACGTGACATGATAACTAAGGAAGCGATGATCATCATCCGAAGATCACGTGCGCAGACCGCGTCATATCCGGTCACGCGGCCGCGCACGTGACACAGCAACCATGAAGCGTCACATCCGGTCACACGGCCCCTAGAGGCGATCCGGTGACCAATGGTGACTGATGTCTACCATTTAGGTTCGTTGGTAGGACTACCTCTGTTGACGTATACAGTTTTCCTTCCTTTTGCTTGGGGCTGCAATATTTCAGCCCTGTTATCATATAGGCTTGCCAGCTAATGTCCTCCCACACCAGAATAAAATACACCCCCCCCCCCCTGCGGTCCCATCTAGGCCCCCTGGTTATCTATACTGTGTATGATTTAGCATTTGACATCAGTTATTAGCTTTTTAGCTTGTTAATATTTGGCATGCGGCATCAGCCATTGGTCCTTATTGCTTATGGGGACCGTTTTACGTGTTTATGGTCGCCTAACTCAATACAGTGTCACTTGTTCTGATACTGTGTTGATCAGCTTTTGGTGACATATCCAGCGTTGCCATGGTCACCGGATCGCCTCTAGGGGCCGTGTGACCGGATGTGACGCTTCATGGTTGCTGTGTCACGTGCGCGGCCGCGTGACCGGATATGACGCGGTCTGCGCACGTGATCTTCGGATGATGATCATCGCTTCCTTAGTTATCATGTCACGTGCGCGGCCGCGTGACCGGATATGACGCGGTCCGCGCACGTGACTTTCGGCTGATGTTTATTGCCACCATGGTCACCATGTCCGGATGAGACGCTTCATGGTTGCCGTGTCACGTGCGTGGCCGCGTGACCGGATATGACGCGGTCCGCGCACGTGATTTTCGGCTGAGGTTCATCGCTTCCGCAGTTATCATGTGGCGTGCGCGGCCGCGTGACCGGATATGACGCGGTCCGCGCACGTGACTTCCGGCTGACGTTTATCGCCACCTTAGTTACTATGTCACGTGCGCGGCCGCGTGACCGGATATGACGCGGTCCGCGCACGTGATCAATGGCTGTTGTCTATACCAGTACGTGGGATGGGACCTTGGCCACGCCCCTTAGGGCGTGTGCCTGAGTTGGGCGGTCCCCCAGGTTACGTGATTGGGGGAAAGCCATATTCCTTGCATGTGGGAGTTGTGAATGGGAGGAACTTGGGAAATATACCTCCGCCCACACACTACAGGGGCGTATTTCCCTTGAGTAAAGGAACACCTTCATACATGTGGTAGATAATTATCATTAGCCTCATTGTGATTGGGAGGGCGTTCCTCTGCACACTCACAGGATATTTAAGGGTGGGAGTTTTGAAAGTCTGGTGCTGTATGCCAAGGCCCAGACATAACATGCTGGAAGTCTGTCTAACTGAAGGTAAATACGTTGCTTTTTGCTTTATACGTCCTTTTTGCTATACACTGTACTTGAATAGCAACCTGACCCTTGTGTTTATCATTTGCAGCTCTCTTTTGACCATAGTCCCCTGAGGAATAAGCATATTATGAAACGCGTTGGGAGGTCTAGGAGCACATCAGGTCAGATGGTTGCCAATTGAGGGGCATTGTGAGGCTGTTGTGTTTGGCCCCCCCCCTCTATATATTGGACAACTAAAATAATTTTTCTTCATACATCTTTTGAATTTTGTCTTTTGGACTATACTGTCTTGTGTGTATAATTCAGTAATTTTTACAACCTGGTTGGGGTTGTTTGTTTCTCTATCACCGTGGTGGGAGGTTACTCTATCCTCCCCCCCAGTGTGAGGTTTGTCCTTCCATGGTGATATTAGGAGCTTTTTACATTTGCTCCATTTTTACTTGGTTGTTCTACAACCGTATGTGTTGTGTGGTTTAATATTTTTAACTATGAACCAATAAAGGTTATATTTTAATTGTTACCACAATTTACATTAGTGCTGGGCTGTATCTACACAAAGGGAGCCTAAATCATTTTAGGAAGGATGGTGCTGCTAAATGGTCTCTTAGTGATGCAGGTAACATTTGCTAATTGGTCCTAAGAAACAGGACCCAAATACTGGCTCTATTAAGTATGTACTACTGGGACAATCAGTTTAACATTTTCCAGACTACTTCCTTCATTCATATTCCTTAATACTTCTTACCATCCGGTAATGCCAGAAGGGCTTTCTATTCCTTTAATCCTGATTTGGTAAGTAGGAACTTCAACAGACTAATTCCTGTTTCACACGTCAGTGAAAAACACAGACGTTTTTCACTGACGTGTTAAAAATGCATATGTCCCTCTATGTGCCAGGATTCACAGCACATGTGGGTTCTGCATGTGCTATCAGTGATCCGTGATCTGTGATAGCACATGGCGATAAACTCACCTGTCACCGCTCCTGCTGTCCGTGTTGCTGAAGTCTCCCGGATGCTGTCTCCGGCCTCTGTCTCTCTCACTTCTGCCGCTACTTCTGGGTCGGCTGCGGTGCATAAATGCATATGCTTGAGAATAATGAGCCGGCTTGGAAGCAGCAGAGAGCAGCGGCCGGAGACAGCGTCCATGGAGAAGGTGAGTATAAAAAGCTTTTTATTTTCAATGTACATGTTTTTCTGGTACATGTTTCATGGATCACACCATAGTGTGGACCTGGGACATCAGTAATGCCAGCAAAAAATGGACACGCGTGTACGCTGCATGGGGACATGGTCAGTGTAAAATCACTGATTTACTCGCAGACCCATTGATTTTAATGGGTCTGCGTATGTCTGTGATTTTGGTATGTATAAAAACTGTCACATACGTACCAGAAGCACTGACGTGTGAAACAGGCCTGAGTCTGACATACCTTTCCTCTGGACACCAGGTCAGTCACACACCTATTACAACCTTTGGCTCTTCAATATTGGACTCATAGGCCCTGATTCATCATTTGCGTTTTCTTCAAGTCCCTTTTTTCTTTCTTTTTTTTTTGTGTATATGTTTTTGCTAACATTTATTGAAACTTTTATTGCACATAACAAATCAAACTGGGTCATGCGGGTTATCAATTTAGTGAAAAGTTAAAAAAAAAAAAATAAGGCTTCCTTCTTCATTAACCATTTGTTGTCACCTTTTTGTAGGATAAAATTGCATCTTTTCCAAATGATGCAAAACATACGACTAGGAAAGACTTGCATAAAACAATACCAGGGGTAAATGTAGTACAGTTGCGCCAATTTTTTTTAAAGTCACAAATGATGATTTATCCAAAAACATTTAGAATCATCAATCCCTACCCACAAAGCAGAGGAAATATAAAATAGTGCAGATATAAAATACACTTCCAAAAAAACACAAATGGAATAATGAATTGAGAGCAAACAAAAAAGACACAAATCACACAAAGATGTAAAAAGAAAAATAAAACAGGTGTAAAGGCAACAATGAAGGCTGTCAAATAGGAATGTATAAATTGGTCCACAAAACTCTGTTGTCCTATTGACTGGCACCCGATCATTAGGAGCCATTTTTTGCTCTTATTTTTTTTTTATCTGCGATATAGTGAGATACAGACCTTTTTATTCACTGCTAATTTATATGCACTAAAAGTATGGAAAAGTTATCTATCAGAGTCTCAGATCAAACCCATCAATACAAGTCTATGGATCTGGGAAAAAAAATCAAACAGTTCTCAGATACAATCGGTGTGCAATCCGTTTTACACTGAATGTTTGACAGGAGAAGCTTCAGAAACCCCCCCTTTTTTGTTTTTTTAATAAAACGCTGTTAAAATGCTTAACAAACTATGATGGTGAAAACTGACACTGAACCCTGATGGCGCTCTGATCAAACATACTGAGAATATTTGGGCAGTTTTTGACATGAGAGAAAAAAACACACTGAAGTCTGAAAGAGCCCTAGGTGTGTATAACACAGCCAAGTGTTATCTGACATTTTATCACCGTTACATTGAGGGAGTAGCGGTCAGCGTTTTTTTTCTCATGTCGATACGGCATAAGAAAACAATTACTGCATACTATATTGGATCATGCGCATCCATACAAGACTACAGGTGCATGTGAAACATTGGACTGCACTCAGATGGCATCTGAACGCAGTCTGATATGCGCCGGCATAGACAATGGAGAAGATGGAGAGATTAATCTCTCCATGTTCTCCGCACCTGTGATCTGATTGTTACTTGTGAGAGAAGGGGATCACAGTAAACTGACACTCGGCTCACACTCACAGCAGAGCCTGAGCCAACAATCATTAGCATGTTGCAGATGATTTCCTAGCATTGGATGCATTACAAAAGTGTGATACCGGCCTCAGTTTGATCTCTAACCTTAAAATTCTGTAAGCCCTACTCATATGAAGATTTAGTGGGATGATTATAGAATTTAAAGTAACAAAACATAGTTAAAGGGAACCTGTCATGTGCAATATGCACCCAGAATCACGAGCAGTTCTGTGTGCATATTGCTAATCCCTGCCTAACCGTCCCTGTATATAGTAGCATAAATAAAGAGATCTTTAGAAAAATTATTTCTAAAGATCTTTTATCATATGCTAATAAGGCCAGCGACTAGCCGCAAGGGCGTTACTTCCCTTGGCTATTCGGTCTCCTTAGCAAGTCTCGGACTTCCAGTCATGTGCACTATGAAGTCGGGTGTACCTGTCCCGACTTAAAACTGGTGTAGTGCACATGATCGGAAGTCCGGGGACGTTCTGATCGTGCGCACTGAACCGCAGACCAGCGGTGGCAACAGAGAGCCACCATGCCTTTGACTTTGAACATTCATTAGCATGTTAGCACGCCCACAGTGTCATGCTTACATGCTAAGGGGGCCGACTAGCCAAGTGAACTAATGCCCTTGTGACTAGTCCGTGGCCTTATTAGCAAATCATAAAGGACCTTTAGAAATAATTTTTCTAAAGATCTCTTTATCTATGCTACTATATACAGGGACAGTTAGGCAGGGAATAGCAATATGCACACAGAACTGCTCGTGGGTCTGGATGTATATTGCACCTGACAGGTTCCCTTTAAGTATTGGTCATTATCAACTTTCTAAGGTTCGCACACTATTTAATATTACTAGGCACTGCTTTCAGATATTAATCAGATGATAGAAGACTCTGCGATCTATACCTTGCTAATTGATGTCAACTTACATTTTAACATTGTTAGTAAGGTTGGAAAAAAAAGACAAAATATATGTTCAACCTATAATTACAGAGGATTGATTTAATTATAGGATTAAGCATTTCTATCTGTCAAAGCATAAAATATCACGATTCTTGATAGAACAGCTTTAAAAGAAATCTGTGATCAGGTTTTTGTTATGTAATCTGGTAGCATCATGAGGTATGGACTGAGACACTGATTCCAGTAATGTGTCACTTAGTTTACTAGGTTCAATAGTTGTGATAAAGGTTGTGTATAACCACGTCCACACCACTGATTGACAGCTTTCTGTGTACATTGTATAGTGACAGAAATCTGCTAATCAGTGCTGAGGGTATGGTTGGACCAGAAGGCAGGAGGAAGCTTGTCCTGTATAGATAATCTCCAGCAGATAAAACACTGATTGTATTGTAACAGCAACACACAGCCTAGCAAGTGGAACATTGCTGGAATCACTCCCTCAGCCCCTACATCATGCTGCTCATAGATACATAGCAAAAATCTGCTAACAGATTTTATATAAATGCTGTCAAAAATAGAAAGGAACAGACGGGCACTGCAGCTTTACGCAAATACTCACAGACCGCAATCCTGCTCAGTAATGGACTTCCAGCAGTCCCAGGTGGTGCTCAGCCAGCATTATAGTAGATCATCAACTGAATCCAGGAGAGGAAAAATGGCGGCACTTCACATTTAGGATTCTGCGATTTTAATAAATTATTGTAAGCAAGTTACAACATATATGGGGAGGGGGAGTGCAGGCACGCCGGACAACGGCTGTTTTGCACTGAGGCAAAGTGCTTCCACAGGTCCACGGGCTTGGACCCGTGGAAGCACTTTGCCTCAGTGCAAAACGGCCGTTGTCCAGCGTGCCTGCACTCCCCTCTCCCCATCTATGTTGTACCTTGCTTACAATAATTCATTAAAATTGCAGAATCCTAATGTGAGGTGCTGCCTTTCTTCCTCTCCTGGATTTATATAAATGCTGTGTTATCTCCGCTGCAAGAGGTACATGCCACGTGGGTATTTACGTTACTGTCCCTTTAAACAGCATTTCAGATTATATAAAATAACCGAAGTAATCAGCCTCAATGTTTATACAGGAAAGAAAATAAACAATTAGATGGCCTAATATGATTGTATTTATTAATATTTATTAATATGGTTTCATGCAGAAAATATTTGTATGTATAATGGAGACCCACTCTCATAGCCTGCACTGATGGAGGATATAATCCTCAAATTATTACTTTTAATACCTTGTTAATCATGCTGTCATAAGCAAACTAAATCATGATAATCCCCTGTGATGTCGTAATAAATAAAGAAGTAAAAAATAGACAGGTGTTTCCAAGATCAAACAGCAGGCGACAATCCAAGAATCCACCTCAATGTTGATAATATAAGTATTCTTGAAGAATGCAATGTTTTCTTATATGTCAAAGACTAGAATGCTTTCATTTTACTGAGTTAAGTTAAAAACAACATCTTATTAAAAAAATATCTCTCAGCTATATTTTTGTTTAAGAAATTATAATTAGAAGTGAAAATGGGTGTCTACAGTTCCACTCTCAGATCTGTGTCTTTGGCCAGAACTAATGTAGGGATTCTAGGCCTCCTGCCAATACATCCTGCTGTCGGCATAAAAAATATATTTCTTTTCTCAGCGATGTAAGAGGACAGGGTGACCTGCGGCTCCATCTACACTTTCTCTGGAGTACTTTATTATTCACAACATGTTACATCAACGGCTTTCCAACATGGACCAAACTTCAGCCAATTACGTTTATGACTTTAGCGCCTAATATTTTATTTCTATGCTGCTGTTTGTGCTAAAGAATACCAATCATCATAATGAATTTCATATTCTGCAACTGCCAACATCATGATTTCCAGATATAATGTGTTTATCCCATTACTACCTTTACAAATAAGTAACAGTACATCCACCTGCCCCCCAATGCAATATGATATAGATTTATCAACAGCAAAAGCATTTGTGAACTGGCTTAGGTTGCGCTCACGTTGCAGTCACAGATAGATGAAAGAAGAATTGCCTCAATTATGGTAAAACAAGTCTATGCCTGAATTTTTTTATTGCATTACAAACAATGTAATGTGACTACCACATGTGAAAACAGCCTCAAAAATGTTTCAGATAACTTTATAGCAATACTCCGGCGTTTGTTTGTTTTTTGTTTCACCGCTGAAGTCGTGTTTTAAATCTAAGTCCCCTGCCCCTGAACTTATACGCGCCTTCTGGAGTCTTCACCGGTTTCCAGTGTTGCTCCGGTTGGTCTCCGTCGATTTGTGATCTGCCGGCAGCTCCAGTGTTTCATGAAGCGCGCTGGTGGTTACTAATCAATGCAACTTTATAAGAGCCTCCTTCTGGCTCTCATAGACTTGTATTGAGGGTTTGTGATGTACCGTCTGGCCAGTCAAAAGTTATGGCCACAAAATGGTGCTGCTGGACCAGAGCGACACCGAAAAAGGATGAAAATTAGAGATGAGCGATGTTTGAGGTTCGTCAATTTCATGTTCGAGTGATTATAAGGGCGGGTTCGAGTCGTTCAACGAACGATTTGCTAAAAGTTCGGCAGTTCAAGTTACGTTCGAGAACGGTTCGATCACCAAAAGCGTGGCTTTTTACAGCTACGTGTGCAGGGAGCCATCGCTGGCAGCCTGCGGTAAGCTGGTAACCAGGGTAAATATCGGGTATCCAAGCAAAGCGCTTTGCTTAGTAACCCGATGTTTACCCTGGCTACGTGTGCAAAAATCCCCGAAAGCCACACAAAAGCAGTTCCGTGTGACTTCCGTCGGATGCCGCTGCAGTCTGTGTCCCACACCAGCTCCAGCCCCGCGGCTGCCCACTCAACAGTTTCTGCAGCTGCCCGCACTGTACGGTGTCCACAGCTGCCCACACTGCAGTGATAGCAGCTGCGGGGATGACAAGCGCTGCCATCAGGAGGTTAGTGAAGTTCCTTACCTGCGGTGATGAAGTCCTGCCCTCCTGACGTCAGCGCTGTCACTGTCCTCCATGGCCGCCGCTTATCACATCTCCTCTCACTGCCGACCCGAGACTGTCACTAGCGGTGACATCTCAGGCACCCGCGATACTTGGTTGTGAAGGCGGCGGTCATTGAACTCAGTGACAGCTCTGCTATCAGGAGTGCAGCGATCACCGCAGGTAATGTACCCTATTGATGTTAGCTCAGGTCACTGCATTGCTCTTCCCAGCCAATATGGAGCATTCTGTTCTTCATTGACTGGGACATTGACTATGATATGGATCATCATGGGAACCCCTTGGATTACACCAGACCTGGATTTGTTTTTCGTTCTAATAAATTGGTGAAAGAGGGAATGTTTTGGGGAGTTTTTTTCAAATAAAAATGTGTTTGTCTATTTTTTTTTTTTTATTACTGACTGGGTTTGTGATGTCAGGTATCTAATAGATGCCTGACATCAAAAACCCCAGGGCTTGATGCCAGGTGACATTACACATCTGATATTAACCCCATATATTACCCCGTTTGCCACCGCACCAGGGCAACGGGATGAGCTGGAGCGAAGCACCAGGATTGGCGCATCTAATGGATGCGCCACTTCTGGGGCGGCTGCGGCCTGCTATTTTTAGACTGGGGAGATTCCAATAACCATGGACCTCCCTAGTCTGAGAATATCAGACTCCAGCTGTCCGCTTTACCTTGGCTGGTGATCCAATTTTGGGGGGACCACCACGTGTTTTTTTTTTTTAAATTATTTACTTAATTTAAAATAACAGCGTGGGGTGCCCTCAGTTTTGGATTACCAGCCAAGGTGAAGCTGCCAGCTGTGGTCTGCAGGCTGCAGCTGTCTGCTTTACCCTAGCTGGCTATCAAAAATAGGGGGAGCCCCATGTCATTTTTTTTTTTATATTTATTTATTTTTTTGGCTAAATACAAGACAAAGCACCCCTTAGTGCCACATGAAAGGCACCAAAGGGTGCAAAATTACAAAATGCCGGAGAGTGGGACATTATGTGTCTTTCTGCCATTTTAATGACAGAAAAGACTGTTATGAAGTGTACAAGCACAAGAGAATCACCAGAGTGCTCTACGCTGTGAAAAGCAGTAGAAAATGGCACTGGAGTGAACAAGTGACCGCCTCATATAGGTTGAAGCTATGGATCCTGGGTAAATTTATGTATTTTCCCTCCTTCAGTTTTTTTTTGCAGTACGCAAAACGACGGAAGGCACATGGATGACAAACGGAGGACATACGGACCGTCTACGGAACGGACACGGATGCAAAAACAGACCTTTTTTTGCGAAGCGCAAAAACTGATCGGTTGTGTGAATGTAGCTTTATTCTGATCTGCCGTTTATAAACAGCAGGCAGAAATAAGTGAATAGCGCCCCCCAGCGTCAGAAAATCTCCGGGGTTTCAGGGGGTAGCTGAGACCCTGGAGATCATGATTCAGGCTGGTTTTTCCGGTCCCCGCTCACGTGATCACCGGTATACACCACATACCGATTATCACGTTACAGTACATGACAGCGCCGGTAAAAAATTATTTATCTCCCATCTGGCATGAACAAACATGTTAGATGGGAGATAAATCTCCCCTCCGGTTCCCTCGATGATGCCAAAGTGCCCCCCCAACCCCCTCACGGAAATCCAAGATGGCCGCACGCACAGCAGCGCGCCGGCCGCATTCACCTTACTCCTCGGATTTCTGTCGCATGTGCCATGACACATGTGACAGAAAACTCCTCCCCAGGCCCTGCCAGGTCACCCCCTATAACCCCACTGGAGTTCCCCAGTGTCCCACGGTACCTGTGCATCGTTGATCCCCCGCGGCCCTCTCTTTCACAATAGACGCTGCCGCGTGCACAGAGCGGCTGTCAGCTCAGCTTCCTGTGTTCAGACACAGTGAGTGGTGGTAATTTGTGGGGGATCCTACTTTTTTTTTGTAATTATTATTATTATTATTTATAAAATAATTATAAAAAAAGAGCCTGGGGTGACCTCCACATTGGATCCCCAACCACGGTAAAGCTCCCTGCTGTGGTTTTCAGGCTACAGCCGTCTGCTTTACCCTAGCTGGCTATCAAAAATGGGGGGACCCCACGTCATTTTTTTTTTTTTAACTACTTTTTTAAATAAAAAAAATTAATAGGCTTCCCTGTATTTTGATTGCCAGCCAAGGTAACGCCAGGCAGATGGGGATGGCAACCCATAGCTGTCTGCTTTATCTGCGCCGAGAATCAAAAATACCGCGGAGCGCTACGTCATTTTTTTTAATGATTTATTTTTACAGCACTGTGATGTCAGGCAATCAAAATACAGGGAACCCCATTTTTTTTTAGTTATTTAACTAAATAATTAAAAAAAAATATATGGGCTCCCGCTGCATTTTTTGTATTGCTAGTGTGAAGCCCAGGAGTGCATTACCTTCAGGGTCTTCATGGACTCAACATGGAGGGACAGTCTGGTCACAGGTAGGTAACCTTCAATGGAAATTCGTGACGCCACTCTCGGTATTGCGGTCAGGGTGACCACCACTGCAGATTAGGGGACGTCTGGGGCTGATGTTGCTTGCAGTTAGATGTAGTGGCCTCCCAAGAGTGAGAGTGGCCCAAGGGGCTGGTGTGGGTGTGTGGAACCGCAGGTCGCAGAATGACTCATGCACAACCAGAATGTCTTTCAGGGTTTTTACTCACGTCAGGTGGCAGGGTGAGTAACCCGGGCGTAGCTGTGATGCACAAAGTAGGGAACTAGGCTCCTTCAGGCTGACTTGTGAGGGTGGCTACTGACTCGCCTTCCTAGCCCTTGTGTTTTTGTGGTGACCCGTGCTGTAACATCTTCCCTATACCGATCTGGGGACTGCTGTATTGCGGTCTTTTTTGCTCGGGCGCGGCGCCGTGCTCTACTCGTGGGACTCTTTTTTTTTTTTTTTTTTTTAACTGCGGGCTCCCAGGCTACATACATGCGCGGTATCGTGATGGCCAGCGCTTCGTCTTCAGCGGGAGACGTCGGGCTCTCCTCATCCCAGCCGGAGTACGGTAGCATTTCTGGCTCCGGGCCCCCTTCAATCACACATGGTGCGGCGTCCTGCTCCAATGGGGTCGACTCCTCAGCCTCCCCTCCCCCTTAGTTCTCCTGAGCACTCATCGGGCGGCAGCACTGGGGACAGGCTTACCTCCTTGGAACAGGGCGGTGGGCCTTCAGCCGCAGGAGTCACTGGGCCGCTCTGGATGAGCACCTGGGGAGTAGATAGCGATCCACTATGTCTTTAGGGAACTGCGCCTCCAGATCCGCCTTGAATTTTAGGAACTCGGGGTCTTCTCCCGGCGGGGGCGCAGGACCGGATTCCCTGGAAGGTGGCTGGGGTGTGGTATCTGCTTTGGCCTTGCAGGCTGGGGTAGATGGCCTTGCAGGCTGGGGTAGATGGCCTTGCGGCTTGGTCTTGGCGGGCCGGGCTGGGCGTCGCTGCTGCGGCTTGGTCTTGGCGGGCCGGGCCTAACGTGGCTGCGGCTTGGTCTTGGCGGGCTGGGCCTGGCGTGGCTGCGGCCTGGTCTTGGTGAGCCGGGCGTCATTGCTCCAGGCGTCTCTGCAGGGACTGCGGGCTTCGCAGCGTGGGCCGTAGTGGGCGTCGCCTCCGGGATCGCAGCAGGGATCTTCACGGGCGTGGCAGCATGGCGCGCCGCGGGCATCGCAGCGGCCTCCCGTTGGGACAGTGCCAGCAGGGTCGGTGTTCTCGCGAGGGCAGGGGCAACACGGGACTCACCCACAGGCAGCATCATCAGAGTCTGGGTGGTCGCCGCCCGGTGTGGCACTTGTTGCGCGGTCCACCTCTTGTAGGCCTGAACTGCTGTGGCCATCTCCCGGAGCTCGGAGCATCCCTCTCTGATCTGCTGCATGATCCTGGTCTCCAGCCGGTCGCAGAACTGGGCAATCTCTCAGTCCCACCAGGCAGCGGAGCCTGGCTCTGGGTCTCCACGTGCAGACGCCATCCTCTCTTCTCTCTCTGCACAACCTTCCACCTTCACTGGCAGCAGCAGACTCGTGACTTGTCCTTCCTCTTCCACCAGCCTTGAACATCTCCGCCGGGTAAGGTCAGATCCAACTCCATCGCTCACGAGGTCAAAACGCTGCAGGGGTTCTCTGTCTATCTCTCGCCACACCTCTTCATGGGCGTTTACTTCTTCTAGCAAGGGCTGCTGTTGTTTCTTGGCGCGCTTCTCATGGTGGCATATGGCGGCACTTCAAACTTTTTAAGCGGACCGCCAAGGCACATGGTCACCTGTCTTAACAGGTCTAGTCCTTATCCTGTTCACAGCGCCAGATTGGATGTGTCGCCCCGTTACCTTCAGGTTGTCTCCGGGTCTTGAGGGATGGCACGTCCTGGGTCCTTCTGGTCACAGGTAAGCTGACTGCTATCCTGTTCATGATGCCAAATGTGGAGACCAGGTGTGCATTACCTTCAGGGACTCCACGTGGAGGGACAGGCTGGTCACAGGTAGGTAACCTTCAATGGAAATTCGTGATGCCACTCTCGGTATTGCGGTCAGGGTGACCGCCACTGCAGATTAGGTGACGCCTGGGGCTGATGTTGCTTGCAGTTAGATGTAGTGGCCTCCGGAGAGTGAGAGTGGCCCCAGGGCCTAGTGTGGGTGTGTGGAACCACAGGTCGCAGAATGACTCACACGCACAACCAGAATGTCTTTCAGGGTTTTTACTCACGTCAGGTGGCAGGGTGAGTAACCCGGGCGTAGCTGTGATGCACAAAGTAGGGAACCAGGCTCCTTCAGGCTGACTTGTTAGGGTGGCTACTGACTCTCCTTCCTAGCACTTGTGTTTTTGTGGTGACCCAGACTTGTAGTCCTACGGTGTCACCCAGGGAAGTTGCTGCTGCCTGTTCTCCCCTTTTTCGGCCCGTCTGCTTGTAACCTGGACCAGGTCACTCCGGCTGCTTGCCTCTTGTGAACTATGGGCCCTCCTGTTGCTACGTGGCTCCGGACTCTGTGGTGTTATGGTGGAGGGTATGAAGTACCCCCACCTGCAGGTTTGGCAGGCCAACTGAATGGGACCTTGCACTGGGGACCTGTAACCCCGTGTGGCCTGGTCCTCTCCTGGCAGTCCCCGTACTCAGCCACCCCTCTGCACTCCGGCCTTAGGTGGATTTCGGGCGGCACTACCAGGTGACCGTTTTCCTCTGTCAGTAACCACTGCACCTGCGGTGTCTGACTAGCGACAGCCTCCAGGTCTCCTCCTTCCATCTGCTCTCCCTGAGCTTCACTTCAGACCGGCTCACTACTCGCTCCCCTCTGTGCCTGCCTACACAACTTAGGAACCAGGCTCTCTACCACACCCTTTGAGTGGAGATGGAGACCACGCCCCCTCCTGGACTCCCCAGGGGTCCCTTCAAAGGTCAATGTGGGAGACCTGATTACTATGCGCCTGTGTAACCACACCCCGGTCAGCCTTCTGGATTACCGTACTGTCCCCAGCATGGGTGCAGTACTCAGTGGTGCAGGACCAGGTCAGGGGCGCCACACTAGCTAAGGGTAATCCAAGCAGCTACTGGCTCCTAACCCCCACTGCTTGGTGTTACCTTCACTTGCAATGGAAAATCCAGGGAAGCATTTTTTATTTTTTTTTTGCCAAAAAACAAACAAAAAAAATGACATGAGCTTCGCCATATTTTTGTATGCTAGCAAGGTACAGCAGGCAGGTACGGCTGCCCCCAACCCGCAGCTGCCTATTTGTACCCGGCTTGGAACTAAAACTATAGGGAAGCCCTTTTTTTAATTTTTTCATGAATTTCATGAAATAATTAAAAAAAAAACGACGCGGGCTTCGCCCCATTTTTGTGTCCAGCCAGGTACAACTAGGCAGCTGGGGATTGGAATCCGCAGCACAGGTTAGGCCGAGGTTTCTGGGCCCCTCTGCTGTGAATATGGCGCTGTATCCAATTCTTCCAGCAGCCCTGAAGCCGTGTGGCTTGCTGGGTAATAATGAGTTAATACTAGCTTTGTTTTACTAGCTAGTATTAAGCCAGAAATTCTTAATGTCAGGCAAGCCGCTAGCGGACCGCTCAAACTTCCAGACAGGCCTGTAACCGAGGTAATAATTTTAGACACTTCTTCCCAAAAAGGCCGGAGTTTGGGCAAATTTAGTTTAGCAAGGAAAGAAGAAATTTCGCCCTACGTGGGCTGGTGTGTTTTAGGATCTGACTTGAGATTATATAGTTGGGAATAGTATTCTTTAAACTCACTAGCTATATGAGTAGGGTTTAAAACTTTGGACCCATCGTGCTTAATCAAAAAGGGAATGGCCATCTGAGCCTCCCTTTTCTTCACACGACTTGCTAGGACCCTACCGGCTCTATCACCCAAGCTATAGAATTTGGATTTAAGCTTTTTTAGATTTTTTTCATAGGAATACAGCATAAATGATTTCGGCTGATCTCTCCGACCTCTAATAGAGTCAAGGAAAATGTCAGAGGGGTGGGCCTTATTTGCCCCTTTCCAGGAGCTGTAGTTTAGACAAAATATTATTAAATGCTTTTAATCTTTTCCTTTTCTCCATTGCTGCAATTTTGATGAGGACACCTCTAGCAAAGGCCTTATGGGCCGCCCAAAGAGTTTCATCTGAGACCATTTGATTATCATTAATGGCAAAAATTCTTTTAATTGCCGAGCGATTTCATCGCTGGTATCTTGGTTAGTGAGGATATAATCATTCAGTTTCCATGTGGAAGGAGACCGGGTAGGACCCTCGTCTGAAATCGTTAACATAACGGGCGCGTGGTCTGACCACGTAATGGGGCCAATGTTAATCTGGTCACAACCCAACAGTAACGAATCTACTAAGATATAATCTATTCTAGAGTAGGTATTAAACCTTAGGGAGTGAAAAGAGTAGTCTCTCACTCCTGCATGAGAATATCGCCATATTTCATGAAAACGAAACTCGCGGATCAGGTGGCCCATCTATTTTCTGGCCGGGGCTTGGTGGGAACAATCTAGGGATTTACACATAGGGACATTAAAGTCTCCGCATATCACCAAGGAACCCTTTGCCACTCTCCTAAAAGTCTCCAAAAATTTACGTATGAATTTTAATTGGCCCACATTGGGAGCATACACTGAAGCAATAGTGAATTGCACATTGTTTAGTAGACCAATTAAAATGACATATCTCCCCTCAATGTCCCCCACCACCCTCTCAAGCTGGAAGGCTACAGAGCTTTTAATGAAGATTCCCACACCCGCCCTTTTGTGGACATTATTGGCAAAAAACTGATGAGGATAATTAACATTTTTCATTCTACCATTATCCTGGGCTAATAAATGTGATTCTTGAATGCACAAAACATCACTACTCACCTTCCTTGCCTCCTTCCAGACCCATGACCTTTTATGCGGAGAATTTAATCCCTTTACATTTAGAGACAATACCTTTAAACCCATGGTATATATGGCCAGAAGTGGTTGTGATAGCCGAGAATCTGCTTTCTTTGGAGTATTAACACTGCAGAAAGAAACGGTATAAACAGGCAAGACCTATCAACAAATAACATGACAAAACAATTAAAGAAAAACTGAGAAACAAGTTGCTCCTCACATAACATGACGGAGCTACACAAGGACTGACAAGCAGTCAAAACAGAGCGAAAAAAAGGCGCTCGTGGGGCAGGAACTGCATGTAGGCTGGATGCGACCACAAAATTTAGTAGCCAGCACCCTCTGCAGAAACAAAAAAAAAATCCAGAAAAATGGAGACCACGACCTCAGAAGGCGAAAGCTATGGGAACTTCAAGCTTTAACCATTCAGGGTTAATTCTCCTGTTTCGGGGTGAATCTTTATCCAAGTTAGATGGCGGAGGGGGTGGAATATCCCAGTCCTCAAACACTTTCCCAAGTTGCGCAGTAGAGAAGCAAACCCGAGTATTACCATCTTTACTGACAATGAGCTTGATAGGGAAACCCCAAAGATATATAATGCCTTTATCCCGTAGAATCTTTGTAAAAGGGGTGAATTCTCTCCTCCTCGCAAGCGTGCCAGCTGAGAGATCTAGGAACACCGAGAGGCGAGCAAATCTTTCTGGCAGGGAAGGTTTCTTCTTTAAACCAAGCAGGAAGGCCTCCTTTGTTTTATAGAAGTGAATGCGGGCAATAGTATCTCTGGGAATCGAAGAGTTAAGTCCTTGAGGCTTAGGGATGCTGTGGATCCGGTCCACTAAGATATCTCTCCCTTCTGCTTCAGGCACAACAGCTTGACTAAAGTCCTGTAACAGGGGGAGCAAATCTTTATCATGTACTTCTTCTGGTATTCCTCTTATTCGAACATTGTTTCTCCTGGATCTGTCCTCCAGGTCCAGCATTTTAGATATTAACTTGCGGATTTCAGCTTTAAGCCCCTCATGCTCATCTATCAGGGCATTGTGGGAGCCTGTTAACTCCTTCATTTTGTTCTCCAAATGATCTGTGCGGTTCCCTATGGCTCCAACCTCCCCCTTCAGCTCTGCCAACATGCTCTTTATATCATTTTGCATAGATTTCCTGAAAGCTGCAAAGAGGGATTTCATCTCCTCCTTTGTGACAGGCTGGTTATCAGGGCTTACCATTTCCACAGTGCCCGCAGTCTCCATGGAGCTTCTTCTGCTTGAGGTAGAGGAAGTAGCAGAGCGTGCAGGCCTTGCAGGCTTTGCAGCCCGAGGGGAAGCAGCAGCCGTCTTAGAAATCCTCTCCAGCCCAGAGCCTCTGGCAAAGAAGTCAGATACCTTTCTGGGGGAGCTCCGGAGCCCGGTTTTGGACCACCTCATCTGATACTGAGTGCCTGGAGAAAGATTCACCGCTGAAGGAATTGCCGGCAAGATGTGTGAGCCGCTTCACCGCCTGAAGTCGTCCGAGCTCCTGGATTATGTGACCAGCACCATGCTCGCTAGGCCACGCCCCCCAATATAGTGTTTTTAAAGGACAACAACCCTAAGCATACATCAAGATTGGCAAAGAAATGATTCAATGACAATGAAGTAGAGGTGCTGGATTGGCCTCCACAGTCCCCAGACCGCAACCCAATTGAAAACCGGTGTGTAGCGTTGAAGAAAAGGTGTATACATATCAAAGTGAGACGACCATTATGCACCAACATTGGGAACATGTTGAAGAGACCTGGGTTGAGATTTCTGTTGAGACATGCTTGAATCTGATGAAAAACTTGCCCAGAAGGATTCAGGCAGTGTTAAAAACCAGAGGTGGATTTACAAAATACTAACACAATAATTGAAATTTAAATTTAGATTTTTTTTTAGGAGCAAAACAGTAACAATACAGTGACATGACAAGAATCTGCATATCTTAATAATTGCTAGTTGCAAGTCAAATTTATGTGTGAGATAGCCTTGATGATTGTCTACAAAAAGAAGGTAGTCTCACGCTCAAAGCTGTAGTGGATGATGAGATATGGAGCCCGACAGTCAAAAGTTCAAAACATTGTTGCCCTTTTTCTCGTCAATGTACATTAAAAGTTATATTTTCCTATTGGGAAGGTTCACCAACAGATTGTGCAGCTCCTAAGACATACTGATAGGGAATTTATATTGTGAGCCCCACTGAGGACAGTGGTCATGATTTCTGTAAAGCGCTGTGGAATTAATGGCGCTATATAAGAGAATAAATAAATATCACTACATAAATACTGTAAATTGATGTTTAAAGGAAAAGTCTTGGGATTTTATCAAATAAAAACTTGAACACAAAAAAAGAGATCAAAAGATTATACCATTAAACTCATATGAAATCTTTATTCGCTTTCTACATTTTCAAATAGATGGTAATGCAGTAGACATGAGCAAAAAGTTTAGATGGACTCTGAATTAGCAGCTATATAGTTGATTTAATGCCATTAGACCAGAACACAGAAAACCACCTACTACCTGCAATCTCCACCTACTACCTGGAATGGGGGCTCAGCCTTGCAGCATGGGTGTTGTGATCCACATACCGAAAATTAAAAACACAAATATCGGAACATTTTAAATAGAGCAAAGAGTAACCCTAATACGAACAAAAAAGTCTTTTTCAAGACTATCTCGCCATTTTTGGAAGTACATGGAGGTGATACATCAACTTTAAAAGTTATGGCTATAGAACACATCAAGAAATCATACCGAGGAGGAGACAGGATGGCGACATTACGTGCAAGAGAAATTTATTGGATTTTGCAATTTAATTCTGTTTTCCCTAATGGATTGAACTTTAAGACAGATCTATTATATTACTATTAAATAGTGTTTATATGAAAAAGATCTCTTTTACAATGATAATAGTAATGGGTTTGGATTAGCATTTATACATGTGTATCAAATTGGGAATAATTAACTATGTCCTGATTGGATGTAGTTTTTTGTAATGTCTATAAAATGGTTGTATATGTGCATGCATTTATGCTACGATTAAGAGCTACTGTCAGCTTGAAACGCGCTAGCCATGCTTTTAATGTGAATAAAACCTATGGAAAATATCCCTTTGCTGTGAACAGTCCTCTTCATTCTATATTCTTGTTGGATGCTGGACATTTGGGAGTTAAGTATACTAGTCTGTGTTACCTGGGAGTTGGCCCAGAGATCTTGTCCGAGCACCACACCTTATCCTGCAGGACGCTGAATGAACTTTGGATCTGGTGAGCTGATCAACTATTGTTTATTGACCTGGAATGGGTGCTCAGCCTTGCAGCATGGGTGTTGTGATGTGCACTGTCGCTGTGGCGGTGGTTGGCACGTGGCACCGCACCTTTTAAGGCTTCAAATAAATTAGGGATCCACTCAGGGGTTCGCTGTGAAGTGGCAGTGGGCTTCAAACAGTCTCATCAGAATGTTAAACAAAGAACCTCATGTTCAGGTATATAAATTTTTGCCTAGTGGCATTACATCAAAGTATGATTTTAGGATGTGCGGTTCATGTCTTTTTCTCCAGCTAAGTTGCACTACTTGCACTCTCCACCTACTACCTACAATCTCCATCTACTACCTGCAATCTCCATCTACTACCTGCAATCTCTACCTACAATCTGCAATTTCCACCTACTACCTGCAATCTCCCCAATGCCAAACAATATGCCCTTTTCTGGTATCATGGTGTACCATGATATAGATATAATTGCTATAATTACTGTGTAATATTGAAATGAGAAAGCAATCCCAACAGTTGTCTTTTCGGGTGGATACATTGGAAGTTGTGATTAAGGTCTGACATTGTGCACTCTTCTAAAATGTATCTCGTATTCTTTTCTCTTCCAATATCTTCCCTGACTGCCTTTCCCAAGTAATTGAAGAATGGCTCAGGTTACCAGCTGCTCTTGTGAAATGTTGGATTTTGTATAGAGACACCACTGGGAGAAATCAAACAGAACAAACAAGACAAAACTGGAAAGACAATTCTTAGTGAAGCACATAATGTCATTTATCTAAGCAGCAATGTAAGCCATCTGTAGAGAACACAAACCAATGCATTTCTGGTCACCAGGTTTTTATTAGCACTCATCAGAATGAAGTAGAATGTGACACATAGGAAAGGTAACCCCAGCTTATAGACTCTGCGGAAAACCGATTGCTAATTATGAAAATGTGCATTAGACATAAGGCTTGGCATAAAGATAATTCAGGGGTAAGTAACCGCTAATGCAATATTACTGTCAGCAAATACTGGGAGTGAAGGAATCTGTTGTATTAAGGTACAGCTCAATAGGCAAAAGTACTGAGCAGAATAATTCCCCTGCAGTAATTTCATGTCATGGATCATTTTGTTTTCCACTAGATTAGCAATAGATGCAGAAACCATTTCTATTTTCTTTTACATTTTTCTGTCTAGGCTTTGTCTTTCTCAAAGGCTGCAATCTCATTTATTCCGGTTTCTAAGGTTTAATGCTGTGCAAACATGATGTATGAAGGTCATTCTGTGAGGCTCAATTGCTTACACACAGGGTCCGCCGTGCATCTGGTGACAAGGAAGGAATGATGCACAGGTTGAGATATAGACCTTAAAATTGAATGTGTAGCTATCTAAAAACAAAGATATTGATTAGGATTAGCCATTAGAATGTTGCTTGAGATCAAGTACAGTACCGACATAATAACATTGTGCCCAAGGCAGAACCAAGCTGTAAATGGTGCTAACTGTAAATCTTATCATTTTTACCCAGATGGGCTTTGCAAACTCCAGATATGAATTTATATATTTGGTATCTATATCACACTAAAACTCTTCTAACTTTGCCAATAAAACAGACTTATTAATTTATAGTTTTTTAAAAAATGAAATAATTTAGGTTTTGCTTTATTCTTTAAAGAGGTGGTCCACTACACAGCATAGTAGCCATATCGATGTAAAGCTCATAAAGAAGGTTTTTCTCAAATACCTTATATAGTTAATTGTGCCTCAGAGCGGCACTATTGCGGTCTGCTCTTCCGCATGACGTGACCCCAGGCGCCATAACCTCTGAGATCCAGTGATATCACGTCAACTTTTAGTTGACCGGACATCACCAAGGTCTGCCTCAGTCTCCCTGAGTGACTGGGTTGTGGGTGGAGTTACAGCGCTCATCACAGCGCATCTTCGCTCCTGCTTGCGGTGCTCTGTAGCGAAGGAGACAGCGCACAAGATGCTGGGTTGTGACAAGCAGTGAAACTCCACCCACAGCCAAGTCACTCAGGGAATAAGGAATAACGTTTGGAACACCATTCTAAGTCTGAACTGGGTGCAAAAACCTAAAAAAACATCACTATGGGGAGATAAGGTATGCACACCAGTGACTATGTAAGGGGAATACATGAAATAGCAGAAACTGCTGTGTGAATACTGACTTGAAAAATCCAATAGCTATATGTAAGAGTGAAAATGATGTGAGAAATGGAATCTGCATTACTGCCATGAACATATGAATCAAGAGAAATTTAGCTACTGAATTGATCAATGCAATAGAGCCCCAACACTACGCCAAAGTATTTCTCTACGTTGGGGTCCCTAGCTTGTGTGTGTCCTCTCATGCAGTTAAAAAACTTACCGTGTATGGGAAGCTGAGACCCAGGCTATTTATGCGTATGATATGAATTGGCAATAGGTGTGGTTGGGGAGGGTTCACAAACGAAAAACTACTAACAATAAGGAATCTCCCCATAGTGATGTTTTTTTAGGTTTTTGCACCCAGTTCAGACTTAGAATGGTGTTCCAAACGTTATTCCTTATTGTTAGTAGTTTTTCGTTTGTGAACCCTCCCCAACCACACCTATTGGCAATTCATATCATACGCATAAATAGCCTGGGTCTCAGCTTCCCATACACGGTAAGTTTTTTAACTGCATGAGAGGACACACACAAGCTAGGGACCCCAACGTAGAGAAATACTTTGGCGTAGTGTTGGGGCTCTATTGGATTGATCAATTCAGTAGCTAAATTTCTCTTGATTCATATGTTCATGGCAGTAATGCAGATTCCATTTCTCACATCATTTTCACTCTTACATATAGCTATTGGATTTTTCAAGTCAGTATTCACACAGCAGTTTCTGCTATTTCATGTATTCCCCTTACATAGTCACTGGTGTGCATACCTTATCTCCCCATAGTGATGTTTTTTTAGGTTTTTGCACCCAGTTCAGACTTAGAATGGTGTTCCAAACGTTATTCCTTATTGTTAGTAGTTTTTCGTTTGTGAACCCTCCCCAACCACACCTATTGCCAATTCATATCATACGCATAAATAGCCTGGGTCTCAGCTTCCCATACACGGTACGTTTTTTAACTGCATGAGAGAGGACACACACTTAGGGACCCCAACGTAGAGAAATACTTTGGCGTAGTGTTGGGGCTCTATTGCATTGATCAATTCAGTAGCTAAATTTCTCTTGATTCATATGTTCATGGCAGTAATGCAGATTCCATTTTTCACATTTTCACTCTTACATATAGCTATTGGATTTTTCAAGTCAGTATTCACACAGCAGTTTCTGCTATTTCATGTATTCCCCTTACATAGTCACTGGTGTGCATACCTTATCTCCCCAAAGTCACTCAGGGAGACTGGGGCCCACCTTAATGATGTCAGGTCATCTAGAAGTTGACATGACATCACTGGATATCAGAGTTCACGGTGCCTAGTGGTCACGTGATAGGGACAAGTGGACCACAATAGTGCAGCTCAGAGGTACAATTGACTACACAGGGAATTTGAGAAAAGCCTTCTTTATGAGCTTTACATTGATGTGTGGCCACTATGCTGTGTAGAGGACCACCCCTTTAAGTGTATGCAGTCAGAATGTACACTTAAAGTTGTTATCCAGGACTTTTTTTTCCTTTCCTATGTGGATAAGAACTTACTGGCAAATAACTGCTAACTATTTGCTTGTTCTGCCCTGCAACAATCTCTCCCATCTGAGGTGGCAATTCTCCTTGCTTCCTTTGACCTCAGAACAGCAGAGCAGCTCTTTATCTTCCTGTCTGTTCTGTCGATGATATATCACTGCCAACATCATGCTGACTGGTAGCTGGCTCCTCACAAGTAGCATGACGTAAAAGGAATCGTAAAATTGCCTGTAGGATCAGTGTATGACCATGCTGAAATGGAAGAGATTGTCGCAGGGCCGAACAGGCAGGTGGTTAGCAGCTTCCTACCAGTAAAGGTGGTGTCACACATAGCGACGCAGCAGCGATCATGACCAGCGATCTGACCTTCTCAGGATCGCTGCTGTGTCGTTACATGGTCGCTGGTGTGCTGTCAAACAGGCAGATCTCACCAGCGACCAGTGACCAGCCCCCAGCGACGCGTGGAAGTGTAGCTAAGGTAAATATCGGGTAACCAAGGAAAGCACTTCTCTTCGTTACCCGATATTTACCTTAGTTACTAGCGTCCGCCGCTCTCACGCTGCCAGTGCCGGCTCCCTGTTCCCTGCACTCCTAGCCAGCATACACATCGAGTTAATTACCCGATATGTACTCCAGCTATGTGTGCAGGGAGCACGGAGCCAGCACTTTCAGTGTGAGAGCACACTGCTTAGCGGTGGCTCCCTGCACTCCTAGCCAGAGTACACATTGGGTTAATTACCCGATGTGTACTCCAGCTACGTATGCAGGGAGCAGGGAGTCAGCACTGGCAGCGTGAGAGCGGCGGACGCTAGTAACTAAGGTAAATATCGGGTAACCAAGGAAAGGGCTTCTTGGTTACCCGATGTTTACCGTGGTTACAGCTTACCACAGGCTGCCAGACGCCAGCTTCCTGCTCGCTTCAGTTCGTCGCTCTCTCGCTGTCACACACAGCGATGTGTGCTTCATAGCGGGAGAGCAACGTCCAAAAAATGAAGCAGGACATTCAGCAACGACCAGCGACTTCACAGCAGGGGCCAGGTCATTGCTGGATGTCACACACAGCGACAGCGACTGGACGTCGCTGATACGTCACAGAAAATGGTGACTTAGCAGCGACGTCGTTGTCATCGTCGCTATGTGTGACACCACCTTAAGATCTTAGTCCAATAGAAAAATAAAACAAAAGTCCCAGATAATCCACTTAGGAATTGGAAGCCCCAATTTAGCGTTAGATTAATAATGGAATTCAGTTGTTCATACGAAAAATAATTTACAAAGCGATGTCACGTGATCACTCAGTAGATATGTAAGTAATTCCCATCCCATTATATGTGACATTAATAATGATTCTAAATTTGCCACAGGGTACCCTGCCAGTAATGCTTAGTTCACCAGTAGGTCCGACGGCCATCACTTGACTTGCAATCAGATTTTGATATTTAGATACTACTGAGAGTGCAAGTGTGGCGCCCCTGAGGCTCAGGTCGCAACAGGGTACTGCACTCCACTTAGGGTGTAGTTCTGATCATGAATCCAAAGGAGGTTGGTACCGGTTTCATCATATACAACCATATACATACATGGGTTGCCCCTTCCCACTGGGGACTGGGCTAGAGTCGGGTACAAAAGGGGTTGCCAACAGTGTGACATTTACAGGATACCATCACAACTGGGGCCCCAATCCACTAGCTAAGGACCTGGGTAGAGGGAGGGGCAGCAACCAGGGGGCGTTAGGAGCCACACACACAGTGAATCTAGGAGTTCTCCAGCAGGAGTGACAGTGAGCAGACGTTTTTCCCGGTAGCTCCTGTGGGACATAGGAGTTTAATGATAGCTGTGGAAGATACCGTGTAAGTTCCCCCTGGACCAGCGCAGTTCAGGGTGCAGCAACCTAGGGTGGTGTAATTCCATGCTTCATCACCAGATTCTGCCGTACGGAGAGGTTCTATGCTTCTTCGACCACCCAAGTTTCCAGAGCCATTGGCATATAGGACTACAGGGCCTCAATCACAGTCATGCTCAAGGGGGTGCCCGCTACAGGCATAGGGAACAGTACTCTACCTAGTATGGAAGGGACCTTAAGTGCTTCAAGCCACAGGGACCCACACTAAAAAGCGCAACAGGAAGGGCCCACAGCCTACCGGACCGGCTCTGACCTCCCGCGGATCCGGGATTGACCTGAGCCCATCACGGCAGTGACCAGTGTGACCGGGCTGACAGCTGAAGTTGTGAGTAAGCTACACCGTGAACCTGCAGAGACTGTGTTGGCTCGTCCTTACCGGTGCCGCCGCCTAGCGCTTAGACGACAATGGCCATTAAAACCCTCATCATCCACCCGGCGCCCGCTCTGCCTGTGGGAAGCGACACCATCCCAGCTGCCATAACACCTGCCTCGGCAAGGAACCCGGCAGCGGCGGCTACTCCCTGGCCACAGGTGGCGTCATGACAAACTTTCCCAAATACCCCGCTTCTTCCACCATTTACTGTACACCTCAGGGCAACGGAACCGAGCAAGGCTACCCATGACATCATCTGACCCGACCTGCAACTGCCCGACAATGAGTAGGTTAACCACCTGCTCGGTGGGGCACTACATTTGGCATCACAAACAGGATATCGTGCCCATTAAACCGGGTACTGTGTGCCTTATGGACAACCTAGATCTGGACTGTTTATTTGAAAAATTACACCTTAGCGGCCAATAGAAGATCAGAAGTGGCCAGTGTGTGCCCTCCCTTCGTGGGCCGGCGGGAAAAAGTGGCGTGAAAGCCTAAGCCCGCCCCTTCCCATGGTCCAGAAGGAAAAACAAAACTAACAGAGAATGTGTGCGGAACCAGTTCTCGGAGAGACTAAAAGAGTTAAGAGAGTCGAGAGTTGGAGGAGCACGAGAACGGATGTACCAGGCCCACTAGAGGTGCAGGGTGTCAGTCATGGCATACCCTGGCCTTTAAGGGGGCACACCAGTGTGCCCAATGTTCTGGAGTACTCGGGAAATGGAAGTAAACCGAGTGATTCAGGAGCTTCAGCGATCCCAGCTGGGTGTCTTCCGTTACCGGAGGGCGTCGATGATGGGGATGGTGGGGGCCATGCGGGCCTATGAGGAACGACTGCCTCCAATTCTGGATGGAAAAATGTCGAACAAAGGGTCTGCGGTGGATGAGATCAAGATTCCAGCCACCACTGCAACCGGTGACACCCTCCAGGATTCCGCACACCACCAGCCATCCCCCGCTGAAGACCTGACAGCCGCCATCAAAGTTGCCGAGGACCTGAGAGCCACCCGATCAGTTACTGAAGACCAGGTGACCGTCCCCCAGGTCGCTGAAGTACCGGTGACCGACCCCCAGGTTGCTGAGGACCAGGTGACGGTCCCACAGGTTGCTGAAGAATTGGTGACCGTTCTCCAGGTCACGGAGGACTCGGTGACCATCACTCAAGATGCTGCCGACCCATCCAAGACCCACCAGCCACTGGGATTAGAGGCAATCAACGAGGCATCGGGAGAACCCATGCCTGGTCTGGTGTGGGAAAGGGGACAGTCTCCACTCCGCTGGGAGACAGCAAAGCGCTGGACTGCCTATCTGGACACCATTGCCCAGCTGGCCACGGAGGAGCGGTGGCACCTGGAACAAAAGTTGGCGGTGGAGACCCAAAACCTGGCAGCTAAGCAGGGGCCCACAAGTCCCATCTATCAAAGCGGGCTCTGCTGCACAGAGGTACTGTGACCTGGTTTGATCTTCAACGGGAGTGGGGATCATTATGAAGCCGGGACTGAGCAAGGAAGTGTTTGTGTCCCGGCGTGATGTTGAATCCCACCTCCAGTGGGGCCATCCAGGCTGGGATCTCTACCCGGGAGGCCAGGTTGTGTATACATAGTACAGGGGAGAGCGGGGATGGTGTGCCCTGGATGTGGAACTTTGTCGGCAGGAGGAGGCTGAAACTGAGGCAGAGCTCACCTCAGACAGGCATCTGGAACCAGTCCCCGCTTCCCACCCAGCACCTCGTGTATTGCGTGTACAAGATCAATGTACCCAGACTGATGGGGAGGACTCCAGTGGACCGGCTGGTCAGGACCCAACCAGTCCCCAGTAAATTGTTTGCTTTTCTCCATTTTTGTAAGTTGAACTGATCATGGTTTGATGAACATCTGTGCCACAGGACTGCGGGTGGCCAGGACTTCACCTTGTACATAGTTGCACCTGTTGTGCACCCTACCAGAATTAGGGTGACAAAAAATTCTGTTCAGTACGGAAGATGTTAAATACCAGTGAGCGGTACACTGACGAGTGTACATTGGGACTTCGCCATTTTTTTCATCCATTCGATCAAGCTTAAGTTAAAATGTTTTCTGTTTTATAACTGTACAGTTTATAATGTGGAAAAATTAATAATGACATATGCTGCTTACAAATGCTTTGATGACCTGACACCGGTATTGTTGAACATGTTTGAAACGTTTCCAAGTATTGCTGCCTCCCATAAAGAGAAGAATGTTAACCTGTTGCATGCATGCATATATAAAAGATTGCGGTGTTATTTGTATTTTATTGCAGCCCAGGAGTGCTGCCATTTGCTGTGGGGGAATGTGGCGCCCCAGAGGCTCAAGTCGCCACAGGGTACTGCACTCCACTTAGGGTGTAGTGCTGATAATGGATCTAAAGGAGGTCGGTACTGGTTTCATCATACACAACAACATACACACATGGGTTGCCACTTCCTACCAGGTCAGTTCCCCCGGGACCAGCGCAGTTCAGGGTGCAGTACCCTAGAGTGGTGTAATTCCACGTTGCATCACCAGATTCTGCCGGACGGAGAGGTTCTATGCTTCTTCGACAAGGAAACTAAAGTATGATCTCCAGCACTTCAAAGAAGGTTAAAAATATTTATTGAGGTTCTATTAAAAAAGATCCATCGATCATGAAAACAGTGAGGGGGGACACATTAAGAGAAATCCTTGGGATACTCTAGTTTCCTTGTCTGTGTTCTGCCTGAGGCCACGGCAGCTCCGTGCACCAACACCGATCCTGACCTGGACTTTAGGAAGGGTGAGCTGAACTACTTTTTCTATTTTCTGTCTATGCTTCTTCGACCACCCAAGTTTCCAAAGCCAAGTGGCATGAAGGACTCCAGATCATGGTCAGACTCAAGGGGATCCCCGCTACAGGCATAAGTAACAGTACTCTACCTAGTATAGAAGGGACCTTAAGTGCTTCAAGCCACAGGGACCCGCACTAAAAAGCACAGTGAGGAAGGGCCCACAGACTACCAGACTGACTCTGACCTCCCTCGGATCTGGGATCGACCTGAGCCAATCACGGCACTGACCAGTGTGACCAACTGTAGGAATCTGACTACCGTATGGTAGGTGCTCAGAAAAAAATATATGAACAATATAAAGAATACTTCAGCACTCAAAAATTTTTTTTGTGAAGCAACAAGAATTTTGTTTATTTTATTTAAAAAAATAAACTGTCCATTCAACAAAACGTTTCGGTGTAAACCTTCTTCAGTGACTGTTACTATACATACAAAAAAATAAAAAAGTTATGTGAAGCAGAACGATCACTATGGCAAGCGGGCAAACTTGTGGCCATAAATATTGTTGGGGTTCATAGATAAGCAGTGTAAAAGTTTTATTGTTCTCTCATTAGGGTCTGGTCCGGGCTGTGATGCCCCCAGATGCTCTGAAGAGCACATTTCTTAATTGATGTAAAAAGACATAAATCCGTGTGACACATTCATTCTTGCTCTGAATGTGTCAAAGGTCATCATAAGTTTGTACTCCCATAGTCTCCTATCTCTCTGGGACTTGAAGTTTCCGTTCAATACCAGCAATTTCATTTCCATGATGCTATGATCTGGGTTACAAAAATGTTTGGCCACAGGTAGATCCATCCTTTTTTCTCTAATTGTGTGGCCATGAGAATTCATCCTTGTCCTGAGCTGTTGTCCTGTCTCCCCTACATACAGACCCCCAGTTGGACATTTGGTACATATAATTAAGTGCACCACATTGGTTGTGGTGTAGCTGAAGATACCTGGGATCTTGTAGTCCTGATGTGATCTGGGAATCTTTATCTTGTCCGTTGTCAATATAAATGGACAGGTCTTACATTTTTTTCTCATTACAGGGAAATGTTCCTGTTGTTGGAGAGGATAGGGAGTTTTTTTTATTTTTTTTCACTGCACTATTCTATGTCCTGTTGTGTATAAATATGTGACTCTTCAGATGTGTTATGCTGAGCCTGAGGAAGAGACCTGAGTAATCTGGAAAGCTTGCTAAATATTCCCATCTTTTCAGTTAGCCATTAAAAGGTATCAACCACTGAGGACTTCAGTTCTTTTAAACAAACTTTTTCCTGTCTTAATAGACATTTGTTGACTCTCAGGGAACTGCAAACTTGCTTTACCTGAAGACAAGTTTTAACAGTGAACTATCAGTGCACAAAGTGGGAGGAAGAGGAGAGAAGTTTGTAACATTACAGAAGAAGGGGTACTTCTCCATCTTTACTTATACTGCAGATTTAAGGTAATATACAGTGTGTATATATATATATATATATATATATATATACTTCAACAAAAAAGCATTACATATTTAAAGACATTCATTTTAATATGAGTCAAACCACAATTCATAATCCTTTTATTTGCTCCTAATGTTTCTTTTCCAAAGACAATCAATGGGTAAAACATTTTAATCCAGGTAAAAGAAATTTCAAATGATTTTCCAACCTGCTTGACTTCAAGACAATTTTCAGGCTTGTTTTGGCCAATAAAACGAGCAAAATTAAATCACAATTTTAGGTGTTAAAGCAGTGTAACCAATGTACAACTTATAGACCTTGTATTTGAACAGAAAGGACAATGTTTTTTAACCCAGAAATAGCCACACGCTTGTCTATGAGCTATCACTGGTGTTCTAACGTATTTCATCTCACATTTATTCACTTGAACGGTACTATCGGACACAACCCATGGACAAAGGTAGGTTTGTTTCTTAAAAAATGAAATAAAATCCGACCCTTTATGTGTGCACTGCTTCAGTAGCTGCACCAACAGTACATTGGTGTATGGCGAATACGTCATTGCTGTTTTATCAGATTTTCTCTGCTGTGTTGATAGCACATTTTGATCAGGCATCAGCAGAAGCCTGTAAAGAGGGACAATAAAAACTAGATTGCTATACATAAAGCAGTATAACAGAGTACAATGCATTAATATTAAAATGTGTTTAGTTTAAAGTATCCAGAGTTTTGCCCTTTAAAATGTTACATTATATGTTTGTTTAATAGTGTCTTACCCAAATCTTAAGATCTAGCATTGTACATCAACAGCCTAAAGGTTCATTCCTTTTTTGACATAATTAATGGATTAAATTTAGGGCATATGCTGAAGACCTTGATTGAATTCCATCTTTAATACCAGAAAAAATTGCAACTGGCTAATTAACTGTGTCATTAAAGAATACAATTTCCACCCTAATTAGATCCTGAGGCATTTACCTACCAAGACGAAATATAACAATAAAAGAAGATCCCTTTTGAAATTGTAACCATTGAGCTCTCTGTACACAGTGCTAATCAACGGCCAAAGACAACACCACACTGTCATGTTGGTTGAGTTTTTGAAACTTTTTGAACATTAAAAAGATAAATGGATTCTAAAGACAGTAGTGTAGAGAAAACGCAAATTTCTACAATAATAATAGAAGTAATATTAATAATAATATTAATAATAAATCTTCCCACACCGGGTTCCATCAGCCACAAAATCCTAGTCACCCCCCTCAGGGTAAGAAGGACACACCAATGGGCAGGACCAGTCGGATTAGGTGCACCCACCTAGGGGTCTTGAGGATCCGGGGGCTGGAACCGGTCAGTTGAAGTTCAGTTCAAGTTTGAGTTCAGTTGTGGAGAGGAGTGACAGTGGCAGATTGTCACAGGAAAGCTGAACCTAGTGAAGGGTAGCCAGGGTAATGGCCCTGGTCTACTGGCTAGGTGACAAGCAGTGGACCGTCTCCAAAGGAGACAGGATTACGGTCGCGGGAGATCCAAAGTGGACCGGGACAGGGTTGGAGCCCGCCGGTACTGACCGCGGAGATCCGGTCCGGAAACCGTGCACAGGTGGGGTACCTGGACCCTAGTTAGAAGACGGTTGCAAGACCCTTCTCTAATTCACCAGGCCGGGGGCAAGGTTGCAGGCCTTGCTCCAGAAGTGTCAGCCCAGATAGAGCGAAACGGCAGCCCAATGCGGGAGGATAGGGTATCCGAATTCACCCACTGAAATCCCAAGAGTCAGTTTTCGCGGGCACGTCTCCCAACCAGAAGATACTGGGAGTGGACTTCCCGTTCCAGACGGAGTTATTCAAAGTGAGGAAAAATTACAGAGTGCCGGAGGAAGGGACATTGGTACACCAGCCGGGTGTG